>NC_072733.1:139383617-139683861 GCF_026930045.1 Uloborus diversus | reverse complement strand
CTTTTATGGTATCCCAATTCTTCATTTAGAGAACAAGTTCAAGGTATCTTTTGCCAAACAAATATGTAGTCCACCATATTCAAGACTAACATCTATAGATAGTAGCGGGAACCGATCGGCAAACTTCGTAGAAAGACAAGAGGCTTTAATATTTTTTTTGTCTTTAACCCAAATGGATAATTTCCCTGGTTTTCAGCTTCTTTGCACATCTCCTTTTTTGCACTGTTCTTCATTACCATCGAAATGGCTTTTTCTTTTACTATTTCATAACTTTTATTTTAGTTGAAAAATTTAACTTTTCATATTTCAGTAAAGTTTCGGCAAAGTTGCTATTATTATTTTTACTATGGTGTGATGTGAGCCTTTGGATGTGATTTGGTATGGTAAAGTACATCAGGTAGAAAACAATAAAGACTCACAACTAATGAAAGAAACCGAGGATTTTTAATGTAGAAACTGTCAAAAGATTGTTGGAATCGACTGAGTGAGACAGTATCCAACGAGAATAAAATGGACTCTCCTTATAAAAATTGATGGAGATAAAATAAAAAAACCTAAGATAACCGAAAAAAGATAAAAAAGAAAACAAACTGTTGCTCTATAAATTATCCGGCTCTTCAGTGCCATAGTATGATATACTCATAAAGTTTGCCTCAAAATAAATATAATTTCTGTCATACATTAAAGAAGCTTTTATCGTTGCTATGCCTTAGTGTTATTTAATCAAGGCAAGGTAAAGTTTTTGAGAGTGAAAACGCAGCTGCTCACTAGCCACCCTCATTAGCACATTTATATCTTTAGTTTTCTTTCCTGACTCCCTTATGGTTGCAACTGTTTTTCCATTTTATTGCCTTGTAACAATCCCAATTTCTATTATTTCTACTTTTCCTCTTTTGATGAGAAATTAAAAGATTTTTATAATGTTAAATAATTCAAGGAAAACATAGTTGCTGTTTTAAGCACTAAAGAACTGATTTTGTTATTACAGTTAGCTTTCTTCTAATCGAAATGATTTTTATCCTACACATCTACACATAAACAATGGCTTAGGGTAAAAAAGTATTTTCAAAAAACTGCTTTTTCATGAATATAACCACTACTAATGTGTTCTTTTAAGTAGAAAACATTAAAACATTTTTGTTAAAAAAATGTTCTTTACTCATAAAATCCTAATTAAAATTCTGAAATCTGTCTAGGCACTAATGCCTCATAAATAAATCGGGTAAAATCCTTTTTTCATGATAAAAAAGTTGAAAATGACAGTTTTAATTCCTACAGTAAATCCTTTGTGTTCTATAATGACTAGCCATTAAACTGGAAGAATAATTTTCTGGATTACGCGAAAAATTTAGAATATTGAAGCTAAACTGAAAATAAACAAGAACGCAACGATCTCTTGAAACTAAGACCATTTTACCAATGAAAACATTATACATTCAGTCTTCTGCTTTTCTTTGCAGCAATTGCAGGGAAGACCTGGTATGGTTGATACACTATTTACATTTTTCTGATTTTTGTTACTAGTGCTACGTACTAAAATAAAATTTCATGTAATACTATTTTCGTATCAAATAATGATTTAAAACCGTTTGTTAACATTTTTTTCATAAAACTTTTCTTTTTGTTTTTTTTAGAAATTGATCAACTTGACCCAACATGGATCATATTAATACACAAACAAGTAAACTGTTATGCTGATGTAATATAAGCAACGAAATAATGTTTTTCAGAGTTTTTTTTTTTAAAGAAGAGTCTCACAAATGTTTGAAGTATTATTCCGAGTTAAATGATAAATGTAAATCTGATTTACAGCTAATACAAGCATAAGTATGAGTACCTTCTCAAAAAAAAGTTCCTTGAGGTATTTCAAGAGAAATTTTATTCCTTTGAAGTCATTTCTAAATATTTCTGGAAAAAGATAACGCATAAACATTTGGGAAAACGGGATGTATCAACTTAACACAAACAAAACCATTACGTTAGTTCAAAAGCTGGAAAAAAAAAACCAGCTGCGAATATAAATAACTTTTCTTAGGTAAAATCATGCCTCCTAGTTAAAGAGCACGGTAGTATCTTGCTTAATATGATATCTTTTTTTTTTAAACACATTATACGAAAGTTGAAAACGAATCATAAAAATTTACTTTGTACCAAAAAAAAACAATTTCTTCAGAATAACTATCTAGCAAAAAGGGATTGGTTCTCCCTCGTATGTACATCAAATTAACCACAATGTGTTACTTTCTCGTAAAACTCCCATTTGAGTACTTACAAGCTCAAGAATTAAAGCTCTTTCATCATCTTAACTCATCGAGAAGGGATATAGTAAAGGGAGTGAAGACTTTCATTTGTAAAGCAAAGACACCAAGTAACGTGATAGATTTTAAAACGAAGCATTGGAAGAAAACAGGTTTCTTTCGCCAGTTGCACGCAAAACGTGCTAACTATTCATCGTTGTTAAGTCACGTGACTCGAGTTCTTTGCCTAAGCTTTTGCTAAGCCAATGATTGCTCTATCTCCCTCCATTTACTTATTCCTGCTCTAAGTCTTAACCCTATATCAACTAGACCTGGTCTCCCCTACGCTCTTAAAAATCTTCTAAGTTAAAAATATCTTACATTTCGAAATTTAAAAAGAAAAAATTCAGCAGAATTACTTAAATAAGCATAATGTACAATGAACTGTGTCAATATGAATGTAACTCTTCGTAGTTCAGGAATACATAATTAATAATGTAATTATAATCAAGTGGATAGAAGGACAGAAAATATACACTGGTGGACAATTGCTAAGGACGAATGGCAATAGCAGCGTTAGAAACCACAAAATGGAAGGCAAGGAAATATGGAAATTAGCATAAGTTCGGGACATAGTAAGACGAGTTGTGAATGTGCAAATTTTAGGCTCATGACGTTGCTGGTCACGTGAGTGCTGATAAGCAATATAAAGGATTGGGGGCGTGATGACCATTGTTGTTCAAAAGCAAATTTTGATGGGAAAGAATCAATTGAGGAACTAGTATTTTTTGGTATGTCTTCCCGACATCCCTTAGATAATTTTATGGAAGGCCGTGTGGTTGGCAACATCGAAGAAGGGCAGAAAAATTTAGATGTTGCCAGGGAGTTCGACGTTAGCCACAAAGTTGTTTCTAGAGTTCGGAAACCATTTCAAACAAATGGAATGTGTGAGGAAGGTCGTGTACGTAATACAACATCAACAGAAGATTGTTACTTAGTGCTAGCAACGAAAATGAACCAGTGCAACGCAGCTACTGATGTAGAAAAGCAGTTTCCTGTTGCTACCAGCAAGTAAATATCCCGAAAAACTGTAACCAGACGTTTAAAT
Organism: Uloborus diversus; assembly: GCF_026930045.1. Classification (NCBI taxonomy): domain Eukaryota; kingdom Metazoa; phylum Arthropoda; class Arachnida; order Araneae; family Uloboridae; genus Uloborus; species Uloborus diversus. The sequence goes on along the minus strand of NC_072733.1, from coordinate 139,680,516 downwards.
GCCGTAAGACTGACTGTACGCACGTCAGCTTGTTTTGTACATCCCGTTGTTTACAAGTCACAGTGTTTTGCTCGTTTGTAATGATATCTTCAGCATCGCATTTGGAGAGAAGTTGACTGGGCTTGTGTACTATTCTCAAATGAAAGCAGGTTCAGTCTGTCGTTTAATTGTGGCCGACAACTAACCCAGCATGAGAGTGGTACAGCATATACAAGCCGGCAAACTTATAAGAGAAGGACTAGTATTCTAAAAGTTGTGCCATGGTATGGGTAGGATTGTGATCAATGGCCGTACGTCGCTTGTGTGTTTCCAAACAAGACTATGGCGGCTAGTGATACATTAATGTTGTTCTACTGCATCATGTTCACGTATTCTGTGGGGCTTTGGTTGATAAATTCGTTTTCATGGATGGCAACGTAACATGCCATTAACAATCGCCGTCCAGGAGTATCTAGCTCACTCAAAATATTCAACCCATCGGATGGCCAGCACGTTCTACAGACCTGAATCATATTGAAAATGTTTGAGATGCTTTGGGGAGCAGTCTTGCTGGTCGACAACACCTTCCAATAAGCAAGGACACCCATATCCGTGACTGTCAGAAAAATGGGATAAATTACCCCAACAGCTGCTGGATAATGTTGTGTGAGGCAGCACATGACGTGTGTTAGCTTGCATTGATCTTCATGGTAGCCATATCCCATATTGACATCTTGCGTCGGAACGCCTGGGAGCGGTAATTACATTTATTCACTTTTACGTATTCAGCCTAAAATGACCGTTTCGTCATTTGGACACTTTTCAAAGCCTTCTGGATTTCAGAGCACAATAAATTATCGTTGTTGCAATGTTCTAGAGTTTTGGCATTAGTTTATTTCACTTGGCATCAAATTACAATTACTTTTTTACGTGCTACATAGCTCATTGGAATCTGTCCTTAGCAATTGTCCACCAGTGTATTTAGGACTTATAGCGTGTAAACCAAGAAAAGGAAAAAGCCAAAGCTTATGTTTAAAACTAAAACATGCCTAAGGAAATCAAAAGCATAAAAAAAAAAAGAATTGGAACTTAATATACATAAAGAATAATGTCATTAAAAATAAATGAACTACATGAAAAAGCTTTTTTTTCCAATGTAAGAGAACTGACAACTAACATAGGCCCCGCAAATAAAACTTTAAAAGAGTGAAATTAAAATGTCCACCTGATCTCGGCACATGACACGTTAAACCAATTAAGTGCAGAAACAGAAGTCGAAAATATTTCACACCTTCAAGAAAAATATTTGAACTAAAAAGAAAAAAAGCCAATTTAAAAAGGTTCTTGTCTTTTTGTGATAAACGTTCGAAAATTTTTTAAAAAGTTAATAACCTCAAAAATATGAAACACAAATTAAAACGAAAGTTGCAGAAGTTTAGATTTAATTTCACTTTCTTTTACACATTTGTCATGAAAAAACAGATGTTTACTTATAAGCAAGATACAGACGTGTGAAATTTATTCGATTCAAGGAGTGAAAAATCGGTAAGTCGAAGATTCGGGTTTAAAAATAACCCCCAGGTTCTTTCTAAAAGCCTAATGTTTTTTCAGAATAGTCTAAGTACTATACATTATTTCCTAGCAAAATTTCATATTTTGCTTGCGTTTCTCATCCCTGGAAACACTGATTCTTATGTGATAACACCCGCTGTTATGCTTTTGTTTTTTCCAAAAGTGTGTTTGCATCTGTGAGTGCTATAAAGTATGTTTTCGTTTGTTTTTACACTAGGATCACCAAAATAACGTTTATAAATGATTTTGTGTCGCACATAGGTTTCAGGGAACAGTTTTATTGTTCGTTCTTACGTTCTCTCTTTCGAACATCGATTTTGGTGAATTTTACGAAGTGGGTAAGATGCCCGACCTCTTACCACATAAGAAAAAACTGGTTATGTATGGGTCATTCTTCAAAAACTTTAACTTTTCTGTCACACGCCTTTTACAGAAAAAAACTTTCAGGAACAATTCATTTAACAATGCATTTTAATTTCATCAAAAATATCTCTCTTTAAACCTGCCGACAATTTTTTAATAATAATTTTTATTTTAGTATATTTTTGGTACATAACATGTGAATTCTCACCTCCGTGGCATGTCACACACCTGGTGTGACTGTTTATGTTGCTTAATAACTTGTTTAATTAAAAGTATATATTTATTTATTTATTTATTATTCCTTTCACAAGTGTCTAAATACTAATTGTTCAAGTATATTTAATATTGTATTTTAATCCGTTTTTTTAGGATAATTAGTCATGTCACACAAAAAATGCTCACCAAGTGTAAAGTGGTGTAAGTCACAAAATTCTGCGTTTCATAACTCAGTGAATATTGGTCGTACTAATGTCAAACTTTTTATGTTGGAATGATTTTTCAATGGAGAAAATTTCCCTAAATATATGTAAGGGGACCTGGGGCCCATATAAAAAAATAAATTTTGTATTTTTTGGCTCATTTTTATTTTTGCTTCAAACTTTCAATAACTTAACTCTGCATCTGATTTTGAACATTTTTGAAATTGGAAGTATACATCTAGGACTAACGGTTGCGAAAATCAAGGTCTTGCAGGTTAAAACGAACACCCTGTATACTGGAGTTTAGGGCTAATCGACTAGAGTTAGGGTGAAAATTTCAATTATCATAAAATCATCAAACAGGCAATTTCTTCGTTTGAATGAAGGAGCAATTCTCACCCTCATACCTAGACGGGCGATTTTCTAGTCTGAACAAACGTCTGAAATTTTTCTGCATTATTAATGCCAAAAAAGAAAAAAAAACCTCCAATGGAATCGGGTGTCTCCAATAATTTGAAATGTGGATGTTATTTATAATTTTGAACTTGCTGAAGTAATGATGTATGTAACTTATGAATAAAACCGCTTTTATGTTGCCTTATTCTTTATAAATTCTTATGCTTCATAACTTATTTTGTTTGCTTCACTGGTTATGCTCACTGAAGCCAAGCCGCGCGTAAGAGAAAACGTGTTTTAAGTATGAAGAAATACCGTTAAAGTAGAAAAGAAAGTGCATTTGCTGAATTTTCTTCAGATTAGAGAGTGACCGTGGGAAAAAGTTTCAGTTGCAAAAAAAAAAAAAAAAAAAGCAAGGCTATGTAAAGCAAGTTATGTCTATTATTATATGCTCTTTTTAAACAATTTCATGACGAAATGAAATTTGTCCTCTCAAACCTTCGCTTACTCTACTCTGGGACTACGTTAAGCTTTAATATTAACATTGTGACTATTTTCACAATGATTTGTAGCAATGCATACATCGAAGATATTTGTAGCAATGCATACGATCGTTTTAGATATATAGTCTCCTTTTTACTACGGTTATTTGCAAAGTCTTACATACATGAATGCTTTTAATATGAGGAGTTGAACAGATTTTATTCCTGTTAACTTACCTAGTATTACTCGTATGCGGTTTGTTTTCGCCAGTTTTAAGATTCTCTGCTTTATTTTGGACAATCGACAAAGTATTTGGTGTTTTAGTTTTTCGCAAAATTTGCCTAGTATTGGATATTTTACTGTTGTCAATATACAGAGTGTTGGGTTTTTATCGTAATTTGCAGTCTTGAACAAAAGTGTCGTCCAATATATATTGGGTTCTCAAAAACTGTATTTAAATATCTTATCTCTCTGTAGTTTATACATCTCCTTATTTAAGTCTCTACAGATACCTCCTTATTTAAGCTTTTGCAGTTTTGTCGTTTCTAAAATTCTCGCTGATTTTACTTTAAACTCAAATGCTTTCAAGTAGGTTTTTATGCATCTGTAAGACGAAACTTTTAAACAATGCACTTTCAAATATAAAAAAGAGCTGACGAAACTCATAAGTCGCATGATGTTCAACTAAAATTACTTAAACATGCATAATTGTGTTTTTCTAACACATCAATGAAAGCACCTTAAGTTAACCTTAATAGCCGAAAATTAGATTTTTAAATTAATTTTAACTTGCAATATTTCATGGCAGTCTAGAATAACACATAATCGATTCAGAATAATTGTTATTGCAGCCAACTTTTCTTTAAAGAATTTTCTACCATATTTAATGATGCATGAAATTCCACTTAGATAGCGTACATTTTGCAAAAATGCGATATACAGATTTTACTGCTTGGATTGTCAAAGATAAAAAGATGAAATATTTTAATATTTTTCGTACTTTTTTAAAAATGAAAACAGTTCCAACTGCTCGTAAACTGATAAATATCTACGTCAAGGAAATTTATGCTGCGATACTTATATAAATTGGTAATGCTTATTAACTGTTTTGTTTTTCATTTCCTTGCTTAATATCTTTTAAGATTTTTTTAAGTTAAGGTCCTTTTTCAAGGGCAATAAAATAAATTAGTAACTTCAAGCAAGCCGCCCATGTGATAAAAGGTATAAAGTGCATAAAATAAGACACGGAATATTGACGGAATATGTTATAATACCATTCATTTAAAACACATTCCCTTCCCCCTTGTAATTAGTTATAGGCGTTTAATGAAAGGGTTATATACGAGTATATTGAGGGTTTAAATGAAAACGCTACTTTATGCCAATAGAATGTAATAAGATTTTACGCTCATACATCGAGAAAAATGAAGTTTTCAAAAATGAGCACATTCATGCTTCCAAATTTTCTTGAAACCTTTTGTTTCAAATATGAGTATCCATGTTTTCCAATAGTGTGCTGATTTATTTAATACTTAAAAATGAATACATAATACTCAGTTTTGAAAATATTACATATTCAAAAATGAGCACAAATACCACAAAAATGTGCACACATGTTGATTTGAGCGTTTGATGAGTATTTGAATGTTTCAAATTTGAATACCATGCATTTTCACTCGCGTTATGTTCAAATTTGAGTACTTTTTCGTCATTTTTGAAATTGTTTTTAGAGTGTATGCTTTTGGTCATAAGTTTTTCATTCCCATTGCATTTTTTCCCTTATCCAATGATAAGTGCTCGGCCCAGTGGTTGGAAAAGCTACTTTTTTTTTTGCGAACTACAACTACTTTGTTACAAATGTAGTTGATTACAACTACAACTACTTTTTTCAAAATGTAGCAACTACAAATTACTTCTGAAATGTAGTCGCTACTTCGCTACTTTCCAAAAAATAAGTAAATACAAAGCATACACAATAGGTTGTCCCTCAAAAAATGAAAGTCAGTTTTTCAAATTGCATACACTCTTGTATTTTTCCTCTTGTGTAGAAACAATCGTGAAAATAAATTACTTTTAAATTAAAAAAAAAAAAAAACCTTCAAAAAATACCCAGGAACTAAAAAGCAAAAAATATATGATTACACTTACAATTCTATTTACTTGCAATGTCAATCACTTTCCATCCACACCCTTTCAAACGATAGATTTGCAAAATTTCCTTTTTAGAGAACTGCACATTGCGGGACATCTTTGCAATCGTTCAGAAACGGAGGTTCGTTTTTATGTCAAAAAACTTGTGCGTCACAAGAAAATGACCTTGTAGTATGCAAATTTTGAGTATCAATACTAAAACCAGTTTTTCATCGATTGTCTTGGGACATCATTTTTTCGTTTATATTTTTCAAAATTAGATTTATGATCAATGAAAGTTGTTTGAGCGTTTTATCATTTTTATGTCATCATTTGTTATTTGCGTAGCTTATTTCGTCTTGCTTACTCGTATAGTTAGCTAGTGGTTTCAATAAAATGATTGTCTATAAACTTTTGGGACGTACTTTATTTCTTCAAGTACTTTAAGCAAAATTAATGACATTAATAATTGTTTCTTTTGTAATTATGAATGAAAGTGAAGGTTGTAAATAAAAGTACATAAAATACACTGAAAATACTTACTGAAAATAAAAGCAGTTTGCTCAGATAAATAATTATTATAAAAAATTTAAAAGGCTATACAACGGTTCAGGGTACATTATTCTAGTCAAAAAATGGATATTTTTTCTGCACACGTGATGTAAGGATAGTATTTTTTAGATACAGACAAGATAGTATAAAGTTAATAGGTAATGAAATGCTTCATAAGAAGAACAAAAATGTTTAAACTATCCTTAGAAAAAATTTCTCGCTCTAAGATTTCTCACCGAGAAGAAATTTAATATTTCTTGATTAAAAATGAAAATTTGACTCTTTCCTCAGGCTGAAATGATGTGTTAGAGTAACAATCCCACCACTGCACCTTCAAACCCCTCCAAACATTGCACACTATTTTTACACGGTATGTTTTAGAAAAATAAAGAGAAAAACTTTTCTTTATTTTATATTTTTCAAATATAAAAAGAATATATAATTCTACAATTTTCAGATTCAAATGTTTGATCTATTTAAGCAGTTAAATAAAAAACACAAGTGAAATTTACAATGAACTAAGATTTTTGAATTCCTTTTTTAGTATTAAAATAAAATCTTGAACTTTTACGTGAACCCAAAATAAGGAAATTTTTAAAGAACTTCCCGTTGAAATCGTCCATTGACGTAAATCCATTAACAAGTAGTAAACTTACCTGTCCAATCGGAATCAGGGCAGCAAATAAAATTGCCAGCTTAACAATGGTCGATTTAGGAAGCCGGAGACGAGCAACATTCACTCCCATTGCGAAAGCAACCAGGAGCTCATGAACAGCAACTCCTATTACCAAGTTAAGAAGAGTAGCTACCGAAGTTTGAAGACCCAGTGCCAGTCCTTCAAATAAAGAATGTACACCTAGAGACACCATCAGCATACCAAGACGGATTCCACTATCACCTTGAAGCATTTGCCCTATATCATGACTGTGGCCATGGTGGTTATTGTGACTATGAAACTTTTCAGGAGAACCAACTAAAGAATCACTGTCGGATTTGCCATTCGTTATTTTAACCACAGTTGCTTTCATAGGATTGTCGCTATCATAATCTACAACGCTACTATCACATACATCTTTCATTCCACAAGATACTGGAGACGAAATTAAGTCAGACTTGTTATCTTCGCTATTTGTTAAAGGAACGGATGCGTATGTCCTAGCATTCCTTTCTCGATACTCCAGGACGCATTGTTCGATACCCAACGCCAAAAGAAAACCTATAAATATCACAAATTCAGTCACCGGGAACACAGAAGATATTTTATAAGATTCTAAAACTTCTAGAAACATTTCACGGACTTCAGGCATTAGTCCAACGAAGAATGTAGCAATGAAAACTCCTCCAGATAAACAATTGGCTAAACTGATAGCAGTTTGATAGCGAGATCCATCAAATGATTCAGGTTTGCGACCAATCCACCAATATGGAAGTGAAAACACTATCAGCATTGACAAAAACAAGACAGCAAGGCATATTAATTGGGCACCTATGATATGCATTTTGAATAAATAATGGTAACAAATATTTCAGAAGTTAAAAAATGTTTCAAAATACGTTTCTACTAAGTTTCTGCTTAGAGATACATGAATGTACTTTCGAACTCAATCTTTACGTGTAACATATATATTGATTATAATGAATATATATTTGAGGAAGATATTTTCATGGAGAAAAACAGCTTGAATCTTCAATAAATAACTTCAACTGCTAAAGTGTTCGGGATTAAAAAATATTTTCAACAACTTCTTCAAAAAATAAATAAAGAAAACATTTGTCTTATCAACTATCTCGAACTATTTTACTGAAGAACAAGGGTTTTATATTGTTTGCATGAGATTTCAAGGTGTTGCAAAAGAGCAACTAAATCGCATTTAGAGTTGCAATGATGTAGGAAACATCCAAAGAGTAGATTCGTAAGATACTGAATTCTTTTGTCAGTTCCCTTTTTAAGCAATAAGTTTTCTTAATCACAGCTTCTTTCCCGATAAGAAATGAAAAGATATTCTCTGCTAAGAAATGGTTTTGGAAACTTTTAGCTTTTCTGGGCTTTAGCAAAGGTATATGTGACTTTTTTCAGTCCAAGTTTGTTCATTGAAGCTTCGACTTTGAAGATGGCTTTGACTAGGTTGAGGAAGCTCTGTGAAAGAAAAAATGAAATTATTAAAAAAAAGTAAGACATTTTCATTTGAAACAACTTACATAAATTTTAATTAAAAGACACGAATTCAGTTCAAGAAATCAGTTAGCAAATTTCCACATAGAGACATTTGTCAATAGTATAGGAATATGGGGCAAAGTAAAATAGTTAAGATGACTGAGCTTTTTCAAAATGAACAAACTGGAAATTTATTTTGAAAATTACAGCATTTTAAAGAAAGAATATTCTATTTTATAATACAACTTGCTTTGAAACGGTATTTTTTATTTTTGGCACTAAATTTGAGCCATAACAAAAAAAGTGGAAAATTTTCACTTTTTTTTCATGGGGCAAAGTGAAAAAATATTTTTTTAATAAAATATTTTCTATTTAATTATATAAAATATTTTTGTTCAAATGAATCAGTAAATAAAAGATTTTATGAATAAATGAAAGAATACTGAAGCAATAAACTGAAAATTAAGTTAGTTAATTAATATATGAAGAAAAATAAATGAACAAGTAAAAAAGAGAAGGAATAATAAAATAAGTGAATGAATGAATAAATAAGTTAATTGCTAAATGGAGAAATGAAAATGAATGAATTAATAAATGAAAACGGAAGTGATTTCGTAAATGAATGAGCGAGAAAACAAAATAAACTACTATTTATCTTTGCCCCATCCACTTTACCCCGCATGTACTTGACTGATTGTAGAAAATATTTAAAATACAAATAAGCTTAATATTAACTAAATAAATATTCCATATAGTATTAGAAGGTCTCGATTAATATTTAAAATGTTAATATAACGAGAACTTTATCATTCTATAATAACAAAAATAATTTTTGACTTGCAACAACATATTACAATATGGGTATCAATTTTTGAAAGTTGCCTATATTTTCACATGCTTTTGTCTTCAGTGGTATTTTTTACCAGATTGGAATTAATTATATTTGCTTCTATATAGTTAAAATATTACTAGATAGGAGATGCTAAAAGCAGAGTAAATACTTCATTATTTCACTTTCCTCGCTATTTCACTCTGCCCTACATTTCTCTGCCTTCAAATATCTACAAGTAACATTTCGAAGCGTCAACTGATACTAACATGGCAACAAAACGATAAATAAACAACTCTTGCAGCAAGATGTTAAATGCATCATGCAGAGACAAAACCACTGAAATGATGCTGTGTTTATTTTTCTTTTGGTTATTTTTGGTTGATAAATTGATTTGGTTGATAAATGATTGTGAGACAAATTGAAGTTTTTGTCCCCATGTTTGCAAAATTTATTTTATAAATTTATTTTATATCATATGTAACCCCTCTCATCCTTTTTTCAAAGTGTCACACTTCATTTTACCCTCTCCCCCTTACGACACGATGTATATTACCTAAACATATTGTTATAAAAAGTGTCTGATGTCACACTTCTTGTTACCTTTTCCCTCACCCTTGTCAAAACCCACAATTTCACGAGCCCTCCTTCCCTACACCCTCTCAAAGCGTGACGTCATTTGACCCCCATAAACTCTAGACAACGATACGCAGCGATACAGTGCTATTTTTACTTATCAATTTAATCTTCTTAATGCAGGGGTGCCCGTCCCCCCAAGAGCATGGCCACACCCCCATCCCAAATACCACGAAGACCCCTCTCTCCAAGAGTGATCCACCCTAAAAGAGAGAAATACCCCTAAAACCAATCCCCTGCCCTAAAAAATTTCAAAGCGCAGTCTGCCTCATGACCCCCTCCCCCCTTCAGGTGGGCATCCTTGTCTTAATACATCTAGAGCAAAAACTGTTTTGTGCCTAAAATGTACCGATATTTAAAACATTTAATTATCATTTCTAAACGACATATACTATCTAGTCTCTAGGAAAAATTTTACATTTCATGTTGAACAATAATAAACTAAAAACAATATATTATAATCATTAACATTTAAGATAAGTGCCGAATAATAATGAGTTACACTCATCTAATACATATTTAAATCCAGCAAAATATTTTACCCGAAAATAAAATAACTTATTATACAAAAAAGGAGAGTATGTAAACTCTTAAAATTAACTATGATACCCTTTCAAATGTAAATCTTTACCTCAGCTAAAACGGTTGTCAGGTAAGAAAAGACAATATCAGCGATAGATAAGAGGATGTAGTAATTATGATACAAGTTCCGCTAGCATCTCTGAGAACCTACTCGTTGGCAATGGCATGAACCGATTTGCATGGAAATGATTTCCCAAGTTCCAATCTTTATCTTTGCCATCCTTAGCTGCAAATGATTTCCTACTCCTTACTAATTAAAACTTAGTCTCGACAGAGAATAATACCAGTTATGAAACACTGTTGGCATTTAGAAAGTTACATTCATATTTAATTCACATAACTTATCAGCCATGAGAGCCCATATGCAAAATTTTAAGGGGGCGGGGGGCTCAGATATTTTCTCCTTGGAAACCGATTTCAGTGCAGATTAGGGTTATTAAAAAATTGACATTTTTAATAACTTATTCATTAATGGCTGGAGAAGAAATGTTTTTACTGTTTTGCAAAGAGAAAAAAACTAAAAGCAAGAAAGTTCTAATTTCTAAGGGGAGGCTTGAGCCCCCACTTGCCCCCTACATGGGCCCCCACGTTTTCAGCCCTTTAGAATAAAAAACGACATGAACATAAATTGTTGTCAATATCCAGAACATTAACAAAAATGTCAAGGTTTTGGGGCATTTTTTAATGTAGTCTTACTGATAAAATATTTTTACAGAAGTTGTTAGTTTTTTAGCTATTACAAACAACAAAAAAATGTATCGGTGAAAGGACATCCTTAGATGGCAAAGAATTTCTAGTTAACTCGTTGTTTATCTAACACGTACAATCTTTTCTTAGCAATATAGTTTTTGAAAATCTAAACCTTATTTTCCAATTTAATGCAATAAAAATTTTTTTACAACAAAATACTGCCGTGGGCAAGTCGATGGCACTATCTACAAAAGATGAGTTTTAGAGATAGTTGAAGAAAAGAGTATTTGATTTCTCAGAAACATCAATAAAATACTGAAATTTGAAGGAACGCTACTTGTTAAAAATGCTTTATTTTTAGCAGAAGCACAAAAGTATATCAGTACAGTTAAGATCAAGTAAGTTGGATGACAAGAATGCAAAAAAACACGAAAAATGTGTAGATACTGCCGTTTACTATTCTACAGTACTGATGACAGGTGGTTAATAAGGATATATGAATGTATAACGGTGTAAGAAAGTTTTTATAGTTTTAAAGTATCTAAAACATAATGTAATACTATATTCAATAAAAATTTCACCAACGTTTTTATTTTATAATATCGTTTAAAATATTCATAGATTGTGTATTAAAAATTTCTTTTAATCAAAATATTTTCTTTTTTCATTACAATTAGAGTTTTAAAGTTTGCCAATTTGCATGCTTTTAAAACAAATTACAAATCACAAAATCGCACTATTATAAATCTAACAAGTAACCCTACCCAAGTGTGAATCACCGATTGTAATAAAACTTTGCACATCGATAGAACACTTAAAAATATTAAAACCGTATTTTTTTTATTTAAATCACAACAAACAGCTTTAACGGGATGAAGTTTACATCTAAATATTATATAATTGAGATATTAGAGGGTACAATATATTCTTTTACTTTAAATTATATTTACAAAAAATAAAATAATGACTGAAAATCTGAAAAAGCTAACGAAACTTAAGTTCACGTGTTTTAAGGTTTTCCTGAAAATACTATTTATAGGAATAAACCATTCCTCGCAATCTTACCCCGTAGCGTAGATAGTTGCCTATGAACAATTCCAAGTCAGATTAATCACCTTCTTAACCTAACTATTTTCGATGTCAATAACATTTGGCAGGAAGGACACATATGACAAGATAAATAATCCTGCCAATTTTTAGATTTCTGTTTTGAAAATTGTTGAAAATATAGGCCTGTAAAAAAAACCTCAAAATGTGCGAAAAAAATTAAAAGTGTGTTCTTACAAATGACTGTAACTTCTCTCTTAATTATAGTAGAATAAAAGTTCAAAACAATATTGTAAAGCTAAAATATATAGAGATTTTTATTAATATTTAACATGACCTTCTTCCAATAGATTTGAGTTTCAGGGTCATTTACCGTGACGGGGCAATATTGCAAAGGATGGTTTACTCCTATCAATAGTGTTTTCAGAAAAAATAATGAATCATTCAACTTTAGTTTGTTTAGGTTTTTCAAATTTTCCATCATTATTTGAATTTATGTACAGTCAACTCTCGATTATCCGCGAAATTGGGTTGCAAAAAGTGACGCGGACAACAAAAATCGCGGATAAACCGCAAAAAGGCTAAAATGAGGAACAAATAAGGAAAAAAATGTCCTTCCTGAAAAATTTCGCCGTAATGAAGCATAATATTTTCACAAATAGTAAAAATGTTTTGTATTTTTGCAGAACAGAACTAAACATCAATTAAAAACAAGGTATATACGATGAAGAAAGTACAAAAAATAAATAAACAAAAACAACTGAGTGTAAATGTACAATTTTTTGACCAAAAACAGCTATTGGTATTTGCTTTTTGCTGCAAAAATACATATTCCTGATTGTCGATTGACTCGAGGATAATCGGGAGTTTTCTGTAATTAAAATTTGAAATAAAAGAATAGATTGTACTCTGTAATATCCCAATTTTCCAATATTTAGGGGTAAATTTCGCTACGTTAAAGGTGTCTGTTGCTGATTAAAAATGTAAAAAAAAAAGACATGGGTTTAATATTTTAAAGCTTTCTACTGATGTGCAAAGTTTTATTCCAATCAATGATTCACACTTGTTTCGAGTTATTGCAAGTGAAAAGATTATACAAAGAAAAATGCCATTTATTGTAATCTTTAAATATTCTTAGACATATGCAAAGATATTGTTAAGCTCTAATGGAGAAATTTGAAAGCTAATTAAAGATTGATTTTCATCTTACTTAACGCATAAATAATATACATCTGCGTGATTATCATAGTAATCAGAGCTCAAAATTAAAAATTATTTTAAGCTTATAATTAAGATATTATTTAAAATTTTAATCAATACTGTTCCACCACTGTTCCACATTTGAAGACTTACTAACCTTACAAATTGGAAAGCTGGAGAATTTTTTGTACCTTTAAACCAGCTGATTATTAGTACAAAATAGATATTTTCATGTTCTTAGACATACATAATAAACAATGGTTTATATAATAACCTATAAGTACCAACTAAAAAAAGAAAAAAAATGTTTAATAGCAAAAAGCTATATCCTTATATAAAAAAAAAAACTGAAAACATGTCAATGCTTGTTTAAAGTTTCTGAAAACCTTAGCGTTTTTAAAAAATATACTGTACAAATTTTTGGTGTAACAAACATTCTTTTGCTTTAGCTACTAAAATGAAAGTAAAAATAAGAAGACTAATCTTGACAGTCAGAGTTTTGCAACTTTTAATTTCTTAAAAAGCAGGAAATTTTTTTTTCTGGTGGCAGGAGTCTAAAAATTGACCATCTGCATTTTGAAAAAAATATCGCGGCATTTTAAGCAGTTTTAGGAATTTTCAAAGAAACATTCGATTCCAAAATGCCCATGCATGCAAAATAATGCAGTAATTTCCACTTCGTATAATTTTACGGCAACGTATTTTCTCCTCTTTTTTTATTTACGACATCAGTCAATTTTTATTCTCAAAACGGTGCTTGAACATATTTAAGATTTAAAAACAATAGTATGAGAATCCTTTTATAGATAAAAAAGTTTAAACCTGGTCATTACTTCTAGAATGTTTTTTAATGCAAACAATAGTTCTAAAAACAGCAAGCTCACATCTCTTTAATGCTGGATTTAAGAGGGAAAATAATAGAAACTACTGTAGTGTTCGTTCGTCTTCCAAGGTCTTTCAGAAATATTCTCCTTGGTTTAAGAACAGATCAATGACCTTAATATAGAAACCAATAGAACTCGCTTAGAAATCATTGTAAAAGAAAATAATCTTAGTATATCTTCTAATCTTTAAATAGTCTTAGTAGCTTTGAAAGCTGTTGACAATGTGTCTAAATAAGCATTTTCTTGAAAAATAGGACAAATAACTTAATTCTTGAACTTCTTAGCACAATTAGCTTCTCAGCTTCTACAGCATATTTTCAGAAAATCTAGTGTGGACCATACACACGATTATATGATTTTTCCTGAAAGCCTATCCCAGAGAGTTAACGTTTTTTAATATTCAAAATAAATGTATGCGTGTATTATGCACGCACGTTAGAAGTAATACTGTTTAAATGACTTATAGATAATGACTTTTTTTCTTTTTTATTGAATTATTCATTTCAATTTATATTTTAGTTAAATAAATTCTTGAGAGACATTTCTACGTCTGTTAGTATTGTATAATGGCACATTACAATTCAAAGAAAATTTAATAAAATTTGTTGGTGGCTTGAGATTTGAAACTGAAACAAAATAAATCAACTATATGAAATGAGCAAAAACACAATACATTCGTACCTTAGTGTGAGCAGAATACTTTAAATCTTAATTTTCTGCAAACTAATGAAGAAAGGATAGTTATACAGAGATTAAGGTATTAAACATAGACAATTTTAATATCGGTTCTACGGAAAAATCTCAGCGAATATCACCCAACTCGAACTTGATTTGACACTTCATTTTTGATTCAATTTCTCACCAACTTGGTAGCAAGCAATTACTGTCAAAAATCTTGGTGATTAATTTTTCTTCAAGTAGTTCCCATATTTATAAGATCTTCAGTTTTCATTGAAACTAACACTGCTTTACCATTTTTTTTTAAAAAAGTGACTACGAGGATCTCTTGAAACATACCACCAATTGCCACGAAAAAGGAGATTTACTACTGGATCCAATACCGATACTCAGTAGTCTACATAGCACCCCCACGAAACGGGGGGGGGGGGGCTCAAGAGGTGTGAGGGCGCACGCTCTGAAAAAATAACACTATGCTAAAATATATTTAAAAAAGTTCTTACGGGGGGAGTGCAATTATAAATTTTGCAGGAGGGGGCGCACCGAAGTTTATGTACGCTACACGCTACAGCAAATACTATACAAAAAAATTTTAGCTCTCTGCGGCATACTGTTTTGTACAGATACATAAGCCCTTACATACGTAACGTTACAAAAAAAAAAAAAAAAAAAAAAAAACCCGCTATCATAAACTCTAGGATTGCCAGTGGATATTCCTCGGTTCATATGTTTGTACGTACATATGCTCATACGAACACGACAAAAAAGCTACTGAATAAAATTCATTGAAGGTAATCAAAACAAAATTTCAGGCTAAAGCCGAGTTGATTGTTTCATGAATACAATATTTTGTTTACTTCGTACAAGGGAGTAAAACCCTCCCTTCTGCAGTTGGTTTTATTTCGGAGCATCTTAATTAAAAAGGGCATTATTTTCCCTTCAACAAATAAGAATTAACTTTTTCTTTTAGGCTTATGTCGTTTATCTGAAATCTACCTTAATTGCTTTTGCATGATATATTCAAACAAAAGGATCTTCAGAACTGTATGTAAAAACAAAGCTCTTGATTTTGAATAAAAACTTCTAAGATTTCTCATCCGAACAAAACTGTATTCAAACCAATAAGTACTGATAATTAGACTGCCGAGAAACAGTTAATCCCCTGCAATTAAACGAGCAGCGGCAAAAATTCGTATACGAGCGACAGAATTTAAGATTTCAAAAGACCACATGATTATCCAAATAGTATTGCAAAACTGAGTTAAAGAAAAAAAGACTTCTCGGCTGGAAATTATTCGAGGAAAATATTTTTTGTGGTGGTATGTCCTTTTTTCTTTCACTGACTGCATTCCAATCCTTAACGCAAAGAGCTAATTAGTAAGATTGTTGGCTGCGTAACGACAACAAAAGCTAGATTAAATGGACTTTAATTCATTCGGAGGGTATCTGTTGAAATTACTTTCGTAAGTTGAAAGAAAAAAAAGCTGGAGCTTTATCGGAAAATGATTGGTTTTAAAGGGAAAAATCAAGATCAAATCTCACAGGACGATCTAATTTGTTATGGCTTTTCTAAAGAAAGACGGTTTAACGAGTTAGAGATCAGAAAACGATTTTTCTGCTGGCTCTGCGATTCCAGATTTCTTAAATACACAGGCGGAAAATAGAATCAAATCACCTATAGTACAGTAAAAATAGGGGTCGGACCCAAACATCCAAAAAAAAAAAAACAAAAAAAGCTAAATCTGGTGCAAATTGTTTATTACCCTCCCAATAAGAACAGGTAAAAAGTCCCATCCCATTGTGCGTCGGGTTTTGGAATGGGGGGCATCTAAAAATTGCTGTTTTGGGTAGTTTTCCAGAATTTTTACTGTAAATTTAAAGTGAGAATATTATGTCATACTAAATTTAAAAGCATGAAATTAAAGGTGTTTGATCCCCAAGAGGGATGACATAACCCACCAATGCTACAGAGCCCCCCCTATCCCCGTAAAACGAAGCAGTACCCCCGAACCCCCCTCCATACATTTCATATGGAAACATTATTTTGTGCGAAGTTAAAGTTAGAAATCAAGTGTGTCCATCCTCCAAGAGCGATGGTGCACCTCCCCTCAAAGCTACAGCCCCCCCTCCGCGAAATAAAATAAATCCTCACCCCCCTCCCCTTTTAGTAGAAGTATTATTTCATGCAAATCTAAAATGCATTAAATCAGGACTGTCCACCCCATAAGAACAGTAGCTCACCTCCCAAAATAAGATTATATGCTAAAATATAATTCTTCCCCCCCCCCCTCTGATGATGCACATTTGATTAAATGACCAGAAAAATTACGCTGAACTGTTTTTTGCTTTCAAATGATTTCTCCTAAGCTTGTAACAAAAAGTCTTCGTTATCAAGATGTTTTTTTGAATCTAGATCCTCAGCAAAATCGTTATATTGTTGCAGCTATGTCTAACACAGTTTGTGCATACAATTGAGCACTTCAGTCCACTTTCAAACTTTTCAAACATTCACTATATCCAATGAACCCCTCAGAGCAAGCACAAGATTTGAGACGCAGAAAGTCTTCTAGAGCAGAGGGCTTGGCTGTTGCAATAGGACGCAGATTATATTGGTGAGAGTCCTGGTGAAGATCCTGAGTGGTGCTTTCTTTGCACCTATCAAAAATGACACTAGCTTTCCCATACTTACAAGTGACCTATACACTGCATTGCTGGCATATTTCCTTGAAGCTTACATATCATTACCAAAAATATGTTCAAGCAGGTATCTTCCACCTATTACATATGAGGCAGTGAGAAGCAAAGGGCAAAATTAAAAATTTGGAGATAACCAGTACAAATGGTTGGTGAACCTCTCCTCTATCTTGGGGCAAGAAATGGTACTAGTAGACCAGGTAGTTGCTTCTATACATTATGATTTAGAAAAGAAAATCAATGAAAGCCTACCTAGGATCTTATCTTTAAACGCGTTTTATTCAAAACTTGAAAATGTCCACTTACATCCCTTTGCTTCTCACTGCCTCATATATGACACCAGCTGTTCGTTCTGTGATGGTGGATGAACCTTTTGCTTCAGATAATAGCACTTTAACGATACAGGATTTCTTTTCTTCAGAAACCAGATTCATCGAATACTGATGGAGGATCAGCGCATAACTCGTACCAGAAGTTTTTAGCAATTTGTTATTCCATCTTTACTGTTCATACCATTCAGTGTAAAAGATGGTTTGGGCTAACACATCTTTACAGATAGTAACTACTCACGTAACAGAAGCTAAAGACATAACTGCTTATCTCCTTTACAAAGAAATGCCACAAAATTGTTTTATTTCAATATCCTTTGATGTTACTACCCGAACGTTAAAGGTCTCATCGCAACTCACCTTATCATCCGCGAGCAATACCACTACCAACTTGAGAGGGAAGAAACTTCTGGGGGCTTTAGAAACGGATTGTGATTTCCAAACTGATGTAAAGGTGTAAATATTTAGCATTCTGTTGATGTATTGCTCGTTGCTTTCATCAAGCCTTGTTCTGTCGTTGAATCACTACAGGTTCTAGACCACCTGAATTTGTCACTGCTTTAGATCGTTGGATAGCTGATGTTTGATGTGATCAAATTTTGTTTATCGCATAATGTACTCAAATGTTTCAGATAGTGTTGCAAGCATTTGTCCGCATATGTAGCATAATTCACATAACCAGCTGAGTAAAAGAGAGGTAGCTTGGTGTTTGCAAATGAGAACCCCAACGACTTAGAGGGTGCAGGATTGCAGCATTGCCCGTCTCACTATTGGCAATTTCGGTTTGACCCTCCTTACGGTGATGGCAAAAGATTGTAGAAAAGTTGAAGTAAGTTAATCAAGAAGAAGTAGGGAAACTTTGATCAATTTGGACTTTTTTTATGCTGCACAGTAATTTTGTTTTATAGCGCTCTAAACAGTTTAATAACTTCAGTCACAAATAATTTGGTTACTGAGTTCGCTTAGATCTTTTAGAATTATCATTCTGACATTACCATATCATTGTGTGGCATTTTGTACTTCGGAAAAGTTTAAATCAGGGAAATTTTTTCGTGAACTTCACTGCAATAGTTGATTTTAGACTGTAAATTCAGGCTCCCCCCCTCAAAAGAGATGGCGCACCCCTTAAGTGTGACAGAGTACCCGCCCAGAATAGAAGCTCTCAAAAAAGAAAGATATACCCCTTGAAAAAACTGCCTTAAAAATTCCAATGACGCAAAGCTGCTCTATGGACCCCCCCCCCACTCCCCCTGCCTCTGCACCCCTGTTAATTAGAATTTTTTCCTGTGAGAGTTTATTATTTTACTATTATAGAGTGGTTTCTGCGAGGTTTGAGAATTTTTTTAAGTAATAGAAATTATTTTTATTTAAATAGAAGAATATTTTGTCCCCCCCCTTCCCCCCAAAACCCGACGCGCAAAGTGCTGGGACTTTTTACCCCTTCTTGCTGGAAGGGTAAGAAGTAATTTGCAACAGGTTTCACCTTTTTTTTTTTGGATGTTTGGGTTTGGCCATGTTTTGGCCTAATTTTACTGTACTACTAGAAGTTGTGCAGATAAACAAAATTTTGGAGTTGCGTTATCGCATTCTGAAAAATGAAATTTGAATACTGTACTGGAAGAAAAGAAAAAATAATTGCCGTAAGTAGCGCGTCCGAGAACATGTAAATCACGTTTGTTTTGAATACACGACATTTATTTCCTGAGAGTTGCTTTTTAACCGACTTCAAAAAGGAGGCGGTTATCAGTTCATACCGTATGTATGTTTTTTTTTATTGTCCACTCACAGCGTCTCACCTAGTGGACCGATTTTGATGATTCTTTTTTTAATGGATAGGGGATGACTCAACTTAGGTCCCATTACTTTGTTTGGCCATATTTGTTCTTTAGAAAAAAGTTATGGTCAAAAAACAGTAAATTTCATGCAATTTCCCTATTAAATGATTTAATATAAAACCCATTGTTAGCAAAGTTTGGTGCCATACAACAGTAACATTAATAGTAATTGTAGTGATAATTTTGAATGAAGGCTTCTCTGAAGCAAGCATTAAGTATTTTCAGTGTCAGTGCTTTATCGTGGGGGTAAACCTAACCTAGAAGCGAGGTAACGCAGTGATAAGGATCTGCTTAGCCTTCACAATGCTACTAGGTTAGTTTCGCCTCAACTATATATGTAGTAGTATTTTTATCGTTATCATCTCTGCCAATAACAGATGATCTGAGCTACGTAAGAAGAAACAGGATTGCATAAAAAGCAATTTGTAAGCTGTGAAATGTAAATTAGTTAATGAAAACTTAATATTTAAATGGTTATAAATAAATTAACACACAAATGAATTCCAGGGACAAAGATAAATTTTTAGTGTCAACCGCTTAAAGTTTTAGGCGTATTTTTAGTTTTTTTTTAGTATGGAGCATTTTTATGAAAAAATAAGGTGAAGTTTCGTTATGGTAACTTCTTAATATTTCTGAAATACATTTACATTAAAAAGAATAAAAAATAAAATTTTTGAAAAAAAAAAAAAAAAATAGAACCGACTTCAAAATTGCTTTAAAAAGTGAAAAATAATTTTATCCTTTAAACACCAACGATAACACTTTTAAAAGTAATTTTTGAAGTTGGCGCAAAAACAATAGATAAAATCATTCACAGTCATAACTTAACTACAATTATAAATTTAACCAGGCTCAGTTTCTTCACTACCACATACATTATGCATTGATAACAGCATATTTGAGTAACGATATAAATGTTTCGTTCCTAACTTTGGATGATTTTCTGAAGAAAATATAAATGAAGCATGGTTACACTGGATTTTGTTTTTGCGCCAACTTCAAAAATTCAAGTATTATCGTTGGTGTTTAAAGGATAAAATTATTTTTCACTTTTTAGAGCAATTTTGAAGTCTGTTCTTTTTTTTTTCAAATTTTTTTTATTTTACGTATAAGGTGTTGTAAGCTATAGTGTGGATCTGATAAAGCTCAAACGTGACAATGAGAACTTTTTTTCGGGAGGTTCAGTGAAAACAGTACGTGTTACTGGCGCGAATTTGAGTTTGAACAGTTTCGTTTCACAAGTAACCCAACCTACCTCAGCGCCGATCAATATGCTCTACAACTTCAAAAAGAAGTGAACATTGTCAAGGTCAAGTTTCAACTAATCAGATCCACACCATACCTCTCGAATGTTATCAAGACAAAGTGTTATGAAGATATTCAAATCGTTGTTGAAAATTAATGAAAATTTCACAGCCATAAAAGTGCAATTTCTAAGCTTTAACACCGTAAGAATTAATTTTTTTCCATGAACTAGAACTGCAACAATGCAATTTTAACAGCAATACAAACCTTAAAAAAACGAACTGATGTGTGCATCACATGACTTCCTTTTACGCTAATTTAATGATAATAGTAGTGCCTTGGAGAAAGCAAAGAAACACTTATATCACTAAATATTTATTGCCCCATGTTTGTTGCGAACTAAAGCAAAAAAAAAAAAAAAAAAAACGTTTTATACAGATTAATTTTCCCAATATTGGACATTTTAATGTGATTCAGTGGTTAACTCTAAATATCGCCAATAGTGGCCAAAATGAAACTAAATTAAAAAAAAAAAAAACACCAATTTTCAAAACGTCATAAACTGCAAGGTGGTTAATATAAGCACTCTAAAGGATATATCAACAAATTAAAAAGCAGAAAAACTGACCTTTTCAAGTATTGGCGAGTGGTTGAACAGGTGCAATGGTGTAAGGCACGAACTTCCATGAATATTGCATACAAGTGTTTTGGGGCTGAGAAAAACACCTCCTTCGTAACGAGTAAGTATAACTATGGATACTTAAGTTTATTTTAAAAGGAGAAGGAGTTTCTTGAAGTACAGAAATATGCATATATATAGTCGCCTCCGAGCAATAGTAGGATATCTTACTGTTGTTTCTGGGATTAGATGTCTTACTGTTCCTCTGAGGCGACGATATGTAATTTTCATTGCCAAAACTTGCTCCTGGCACAGATGTAATCTCTTAAAATTATATGAGTTTCATAATTAGCAGTAAATTAAAAATTCAAATCAATGTACCAAACAATTTAATAGATAGATTTCTAACCAAGGCTTGTCACTTTTTTTTTTTTTTTTTTTGAAAAATGACAAATGGTCATGAAAACAATAAATAAAAATAAAGCAATAAAAACTTATCAGTGTACCGAAATAGGCATATATATGTAATTTTCATTGCCAAAACACAATGGATGCTGTCAATAGTAGCTGGCACAGATTTAACCTCTTAAAATTATATGAGTTTTATTATTAGTAGTAAACTAAAAATTTAAGTCACTGTACCAAACAATTTAATAAATAAATTAGATCAGTAACTAAGGCTTGTCATGTTTTTTTTTTTTTTTTTTGAAAAATGGCAAATGGTCATGAAAAAGATAAATAAAAATAATGCTATAAAAACTGATCAGTGTAAAAGCCTTGATATTTTATTCTCAGTGATGTATCATCCTGAAATATAGGCTTAACTTAGCTTAGGCAGAAACTTCAAAAAAATTTTTAAGTTATACGAAGGCGCTATTATGAACTACCTCGATAAACGCATCGCCGATTTGCTGAGAAAAATAAGTTACTTAAAGCTTCCTTAGATTTGAAATTTAACTTTGACATGCTGTACGGAAGTATTCATCTATAACGCCAACGTAGACACCTGTAATATATCCAAACTTTGCGCATATAGCGAATCTTCTATACATACATTGTTGATCAAAACTGTCGGTCAGAAATTCATGAAAATTAATCTTAGAAAATTTATCCAAACCCAAGACAAATTTCTGTGTTCCAAATTAAATATTTCAATGCTCATAATTAGGATATTAAAAGTTACAAGAATAGTCAACTTTAGATTATTTTCCTCATATATGACAGATACAATATGAAATTACTGGCATATTTTAGTTTCTTTGTGACGTAGTTCATATTGCAGTAAAAAAAAATTATGGGTTTCTTGAGCAGTTGAGTATACTTTAACAGTTTAACCGTGAAAGTAATTTTTTTTACACACACACATATATATATATATATATATATATATATATATATATATATATATATATATATATATATATATATATATATTAGGGTGGTCCTTATGTATATGGAATTTTTTTTTTTCGGAATTCAATAAGTGACGCCCCCTAGTTTTGTGACACTATAATAAAAAGTAATCGGTGCAAAATTTGAACTCGATCGGTCAATAATAACACGTGCCCCTAGGACGTTGAACTTTAACACTTTTGATAATTTTCTCACAAATCTTCGAGTTTTTACTTCAGACCCCGTACATCGTTTCTCTTATGTTTGCAAAATATTTTTACAGCAAGGTAGCACTAAAATTAATCTTTTTAATCACTTCATATCGTCTAAAGATTTTACATTGAATTAGAAACAAATAGTGACTTAGAAACTTTACCATAATCGTACGCTATTCTCAATGTATCTGAATCGTGTGCATTTTTTTCCCGATAGTCTTGGACTGTCTGTAAAATACTAAATTGCTTTCGTGACCCATATTTGGTAAATTGATGGTGAAATTCTTCGATTAATTGTGCTCCTCTTTCAATTGTATCATTCACAACTTTTAGCATTTTAACGGTATCTCTTCCCTTTAAATAGCTTCCTTCATTTTGCCATGAATCAGAATCAATTAGGAAAACATCTTTTGGTGTTTGCAACTTATCAAACAGTTTTATTGACTTGTAATTGATTCTATAAAGAGAAAGATCTTTACTAAGAAAGTATTCCAAATCATCTACTGTTATCTGAAATTTTTTGTACAGTCATCACACTCGTCTTCCTATTCCACAAGCATTTTTTTGAAGTAGTCTTTTCCAATCTTCAAAGTTAACTCCTTCATCCAATACGGACAAAGCTACTAGTTCACCCCCTAAGTACCATAAGTGGTTTATGAATTTTTCAATCACTGCTTCTGCTGCATGTTTGTCATCATGTTGTACGCTGCAGGTTCATTAGACACTAGACTTTGTATTAATTTAAAAAGCCTAGAATGGGTTGCTGCGAAAAACTATATCTTCATTCAACATTTAACTGTAAAACAGCATTTACGGGCAATCTCTTCATGTAAGGTCAATTTAAATTGTTTCCTAAATATATAAAGATTCAAACAATAAATTCCTTTTGTCACCCATCTGGCTCACAGATAAGCTCCAGGTTGCCGAAAACATATCCCTCTAGGAGGGAGGACTTCACCAAGAAATATTATTACACGTTATGAGAATTCTCTGTAATGTTTCTTAATTCCGCTTTCTACGAACAATAATATGTCATCAAATTCTTCTTTTAAGTTGTATGTGTATTTTTTGAATTTTGAAGCGCTTAAATAATGGAATATCGAGCCTAGAACTAAGAAAGGCAAGAACTTCTTTAAAGACACTCTGCAATACGATTTCAAGTGCATGATGATAGCAATACAAATGCAATATATCACCGTTCAGATTTTGCTCTAAAAAAATACATGCACAATTTGTACGACCGGTATTGTAAGCCGCTGCATAAAACACTACAGCTTGAACAGTTAGCAATAAAGACCTATCATCTAAGAGATCATATACAACTGAAGAAATATCTCAGAAATTCTGAGTAGATGTTCAGCATTGGAACCTGAAGCTATGGTAATTCTATCTGCGTATTTTTTTTCCAGTTACATCTGGATGTAGCTTTGTATCCCAGGGAATAACTGAAAAATCTAAATTTAAATTCATGAAATCTGATTTTACCTTTCGAAGATTTTCTCTTGCTCTCTCAAGGGATTTACGATTGATCATAAGGTTATTTGGATTTAAATTTACTGCATTTACATAGGCTGTTAATAAATGAGCAGCATCTTTGTCCCTAATATGGCATTTGTCTAACATTGATGAATGCGAGCAGATCTCAATAGTTGTAAAGCTTTTTTGCGTTGTGGTAGTCCAGATATAGAAAAAAGGTTCAACAGGTTAGGATAGATACCTATTTCGGTTTCTAAAGCTTGTGAATTGAAAGAGGAATTTGATGATAATAAAGGACTATGTACTGAAATAGAAGACAGTTTAAAGTATAGATTTTTACATTATTCCGATCTGTAATTTTTTTAAATTTAAATTTATATTTGAAAAATAGAGTTTATTTTTATGGTAGGGTAATCGAGGATTTTTCAAAATTTAAATTATAAGAATGCATAAACATATAAGTATATAACTAAAGAACAGCGAATTAAAATATAATTGTCATTACTTATATTTATAGCATGGAAACCTAGTGACCCTTTTTGCCACACCTATTACATACACAGAAAATTTTCTATTTCAACACCCCCAAAGCCTGGAGGAGGCAATTTGTTGTTGTCAAAAATCATTCATTAATGGCTTAGGCCATTCATTAATGACCTTTAGAATCCCTTGTGTCTATCTTGGTGGAAAGAAATGTTCCCCTGTCGCTTGGTTTGAAACGAGCGCGAAAGCGGTATGCCTGTCCCAAGGCCATTGGTGTACATGTACCCTATGTAATATGTAAAATTTTACAGAATGAAAGTGAGAGAATGGTTGGTCTGGAAGTAACACCATCTATTGAGGTTCAAAATTACTTTACATATGAAACCTAGGAATATTTTTACATAAAAATGGAAAATCCGTAATTTTTTCTTCGAAACTCAAAAAAGAGGGCCCTAGGGGCACGTGTTAATATTCATGGATTGACTTAAAATTTTGCATGGATTATTTATTTGTATAATGGAACAAATTGAGGGGGCGTCGTGTAAAATATCTACAACTTCAAAAATAAGGACCACCCTTATAATAATATATATATATATATATATATATATATATATATATATATATATATATATATATAGTTAAGGTACACCTATTCTCTATTTTTCATAACATAGAAACAAATATTTGTCACCTACTAACAAGTCCCTCTTTTCTTTAATTTTAAACAATATCGAGTGTATTTTACAAACAATGATTTGTTTTACATGTTCCGAGATATAAGAACGTTTTATTTTAAATCTGATTTACATCACGTGGTAACTGCATCCGTAATCTATATAATGAATCTTCATTTGTATTTTATACATGCTTTGAATACTTTCACTCAAAATTGTTACGATAAAATATCTGAAGTTATGGAATTCAATTAAAGTTATAACTGAAGATTAGTTGAAAATTACAAAAAAAGTTTATATAAAAGTTGAGTTGTCTAAAATGATTAAGCAGTTTGCAAATTTTACGAATTTTAGTAATAAAATCCAAACTCTTATTGTTTCAGAAAAAGGCACACTAAAAACTACAAAAAATATATTTTTTTTCTATAAAATACAACCAGTTTACATATTAAAATAAAGTTTTGAATCATTTGAGTCACTATCAATCACGTGAAATTTATGTAATTGGGAAACCATGGAATTTTCTGAGTGTCAGCGTGAATTTGGCAACCCACTATACATTATAAAAAAAAACATTATGGCACAAATGCGACCGGACATTTTGTCCCTTAAATGGAGGTGTTCCTTCTTTCGAGGTATTTTAGTTGATGTATACAGTGTATTAACTCAGAGTAATTTTATAATACACGTAAACTATTAACATTTAATATTAAATACTGAAAATGTTTCATATATAAGATAAACTTAATAGTGCTTCTGTAGAGGCCACTTCAAGTTTTTATAATTGAAAAAATATGATTCCAGGATTCCCAATGGATTCAGACGTGCAGGAGGTAATACCAATACCTCCTTCACGTTTGATGTACTTTTGAACCCATTGGGAGACTTGGAAACGTATTTTTTCAAATATAAACCTTCAAGTGCCACTAGTGAAGCACTGGCAACTGTTGGTGTTTTTACCTTACTAAATAAAGATCACATTTATTGAAATTTCTAAGTTCATATTATTTTATTAATTAAAATATAGTCAAAAATTTAGTAATGGCCAAGTTTTGTCCAATACAGAAATCATTTTGAAATGATTCCTTACGCGGATTTGCTTTATGTCATATTATGCAAGACCATGTGAATTGCAAATAATGTCCGAATTTCAATTTTTATATGCAAAGCTAGTTCGTTGCTGTGCACTCTCCATTGACCCTGAGCCTATTTCAGTATATTTCACAGAAAGCAAGTCATGGGGCGTGTAAATTTCAGCAAGTCTTTTCTACAATACATAATCGTTTCCTTAAAAAATGCTAATGTTAAATTTTCCTAACTTAATTTGTGCAGAGAAAGTGAAACTTGAATTTTAGTAAATTCACTATATTTTTTATGCTCTTATACATAATTGTTTGTCAATTGTTTTCTCAGTGACTGTCCCTTAATCAGAGGCAAATACATGGAGGTACTTATTCAAAGGGACTAGGAACACAAAAAATGTCTCCAAAATAGTGGTGTCTCATATTCAGATTTTACTGCATTACGTAGAAATGAGTTGAGTAATGTTTTCAGTCGCACAAATCCAAGTCTTACAAATACTATTTATATTTTCACTTATGTGTTATTCAATTTTATACACTAACACTTCAATAGTACACGGTTTTAAAAGGAAATTTTGATTGAAAAAGGATTTTTTTCGTTTTCTTAAATATTAAAAAAATGGCACTTCGGTGTAAACAAACTTTGAATTTATCTTCATGTGTAAAAAGCTATCTTAATTTATTTGCGCTCTCTATCTCTTTCTCTTCCCAGGAGGAAGGAGAAAGAATGTACAAAAAAAAAAAAAAAACCTTTCAAATATTAATTTGTATTAAATGTAACATAATCAAATAAAATCACAAATTTTTTTTTACTCAAAAAATAATCAGAATATTCCTTATTTAAAAAAAACACTTTAATTAAAGTGTAAAAAAATCTCATTAACTATTAATATAATTCAATATTCAAAATTAAAGCAATGATATATTTATTTAAATCTGCTTTTAGACTTTATTTAGTTAATGAATTAACTTCAGATATAGAACATTAATAAAAATTCTCATTTTTAAAAATATTGAATCGAGAGAGAAGATTTCTTTAAAATCACATTTAGAAACACAAACTGCATTGACATTTTTAGAATTAACGGAATTTTTGTTTTATCGAGAAATTATAACTGACCTTCCAAAATCAGTAGGCAAACCTAAATTTTAATTGATACATTTAATTTCACAAATAAAAATTATTTTTCTAATTAATTGTTAGCGTTAATAAACTTTACAGTTCAAAGCTAAAAAGTTTAATTTTGATAAGTTATATAGATAATAAAAAGAAATTCAATGGTTCTATAAATAGGTTTTTAAAGTCTTTAATAGTGAATTGCAACAAAAAAAGCAAGTAAAAGTGATTAGGAACAGGGCTGGGAAAACAAAAATTAAGGCAAACTCAAAATAAATGCTCATTTTGTTACACATACAGTATACCAGACAGCTTGGTTATCACATCCGGAGACTGCAGTTTCATTCTTATTAGAACTCAACAGTCGGGAATAGTGAATAACTGAGCTGGAGGCAGATGTCATCTCAGTGAAACTGAGAGCACCAACAAACTGGTAGATCAAGGAAATTTATTGCATGTGGTTCTGCTTTAGCCCTGGCTTAGGCGTGGTAACTTACTACTTATATTATTATCTAGACCTGAATATTAATTGGTTTTGATTGAAAATTCTGTATTTGTTCCTATTTAATCAAGCTGTATTTTTGTTTTCAATTTTAATGTAAAACTAATTGTAATTACATTTTATTTATCATACATATTATTAATTACTAGCAGTACCCGCACGGCGATGCTCGTGCTAAGAATTAAAAAGAAGTTTGTTAAAAAAAAAAAAAAAATCCAGCCTCCTCTTCCCCCTCCTTCTGAAGTGAAATGATCATTTTTCTTCAACTAAAATGCGTGTACACATTTTCAAAAACCTATTAATCAAATAATCTCTTTGGAATTTAAAACTATTCGCCAAAAGACAAAAAGATAGCCACTCGAGGCGACCAGCTGGTTCGCCTTTCTATGCAAGCAGCCTCAGAAGGGGGGGGGGGGGCAGGTGTACTCTCATTGCCCATTTTGTAGGAAAAAAACAAAAAGCACATCCACTTTTATGTGAATGCCACTTTTATGTGATTGTTCAAAATCAGGGCGGGGGGGGGGGAGGCATTGATCACCCGTTGAAGTTCCTTAAATGCGGGCGCGGGCATATCTATCTCTTACTGACCATCTACCTATATCGACCTCCATATTTATCTATCGATCTATCAATACGATTTATGCATATCTAGCTCTCATGGTAATCAACAATCTTTCCTCTGTGTATAAACAAAGATCATGCTAAAAACCACGCGCTTTATCTATTTAATTAAAATGACCTTGCTCCGCATTAAAAAAATTGTAAAAAAAAACTACTGCGTATTTTTTAAATCTTTTTTTTTTCTGAAGAAGGTGAAATGTTTTTACTATTACATAGTTAAATTTCAGAAAAGATACCTATATTCTTCTTTATTCTTTTTACGGGATGAGTTAATATAAATAAGGAGGAAGTTTGATATTGAGGAAGCCTACAGCCTTCCTCAATAAATGGACTATTCAACACAAAAAGAATTTTTCAATTCGAACCAGTAGTTCCTGAGATTAGCGCGTTGAAGCAAACAAATTTTTCAGCTTTATATTATCTATATATATAAAAAGGAATGTTTGTCTGTATGTCATCCATGAACTCAAAAACTACCCGGCAGATTTGGCTGAAACTTTCACCGTTTGTTATTTTTGGTACTGGGAATGTTTATAGACCAGTTCGAAAAAAATCCGATCGATAGTTCCTTTTTTATTCCAATTTAAGTCACAATCCATTGGATAAATACGAATAAATTTATCGGCTGCAGAAATTAATTCGCGTGAAAGATCTCATTGATAAGAAGTTAGCTGTTGCCATTTTTCTTGAGTTTGAACAAAGAAATTCTTTCTTTATTGTTTTATGGCTTTTCATGCAACGGGGGGATTTAAAACTTTTTCTATTTGATATTTTTAGCGATTGATTGATCTTGCAAACTGCGTGAGTACAAAATTTGAGTATAGTCACGGCTTCACTTGATACCTGGACCGATTATTATGAAAATTGCTATATATATGTATTTTTCCACGGAGAAGGTACATAATATGCTCATTGAAGCCACTCGCCACCAGGTGGCACTGCAGAGTAGCAACTTCTGTCCCGTTCAACCGATTGTCATGAAAATCAGTATAATGATTTATTTTTTTGTTGGCGTAGCAACGCGCGTCGGGTACAGCTAGTTAGTACATATTTTGCTCTACTTAGCTGTATTGAATTTGGTCGTCTCAACACCACTGCAGCCAAGCCGAGAGCTTGAAAGCTGATTTCAACAACGGATTCAACGTTAGCTATCGAAGTTGATTAGCTGAGTTTAAGTAGGAACAAAATATCGTTGACCATCATCTATGAATAATAAATGCACAAGTAAAAATATTCTATGTATTATTTCTCAAAGGTGTTTTTGTGACAATGCCATAACTTCCTCAATAATTCATCAATTTCATATGTAAGATATTTTTTTCACTGCTTTCGGCGAAAAAGTAAACAGACAACTCACGTTGGGATGGTTTTTGTAAAAATCGGTTTATTCAACTTTTTTACTAAGTATTGCTTTAATGTATAGTGCCTTACGAGAAAGACAATATAGCTCAGTTAGTTAGAAAGTCGTGATTAAAGCGCGATGATTGTGCGTTCGACCCCACCTTGGGTTTTATCGTTTTTGAATAACTTTTTTTAAAAACGACAAAACTCCTCGGGTTAATATTGATCCAAATTTCCAAGAATAAGGACCTCCATATGGATGCCTTAGTTGCCAAATCGATTAACTCCACTTTAAAAAAATCCTCATTTCTGCTTTAATAGTGCTTAATCAATGCTTAGAATGTGAATTTATATTAAACTTTTGGTTCAGTACATTTCTGATGCTGCGATGGCAGAAAATTTAACACGAGGGCCCATTCACTCCTAAGGATAACACAATATTCTTCATCACTTTTCTCGACTTTTTGTTTTATGGAGTTAATTGATTTGGCAAGTGAAGCATCCATTTATCGAAGTAGTATCTTGCAGAGACTAACTTCGATGCATAAAAATTTCAATACATAGAAGCGAGCTTAGTTTTATAGTAATTACTCCAAATACATTAAAGTTAAATCTATTTTTTATGTAATGCTAAATTTCTAATATATATGAGAATTACATTGAAGGAAAGTAAATTATTAAAAAATAATTAATAAGAAAATTTTATTGTGTATTACTTTTAAATAAACAGTTATACTGTCATAGGTTGAAATCACAGTTTTATTCCTTAAAAAAAAAACTAGGAAAATTTTGTTAGACAGCCAGTTTCACGAAAAGTTCATCAAAAAATGTTAGCATTTTTTGAGTTCACTAAAAACTTCTGCAGATTTTTTGCTAACAGAAGTCCAGGACGTAATGTTTGAATCACCTCTATCATTTCAATTTTTGATGGCACGAAAATTTTTAGATTTTCACTTAAATTTATGAGGTTTAGAGGTGAAGAAAAACTATCAGAAAAAAAGGAATATTTATAAATTGGTTTTACAAAATGAGTCGCAACATAAAATTGAAAATGACTTGGTTGTTTGTTCTAAAATTCATAAGTTTGTCAAAAGTTTTTTCAAATCTTGAAGCGAGATTCTCAAGTCACGTGATATATTTTTCAAGTTAAGTATTTGAATAAATTTGGTTTCTTTCACTCGTTTCACGTGAAACGTGTCTCCCATTCGTCGTAACTGAACCATGCGACTTGGGGGTCTTACCTCAGCGTTTCCTAAGGATTGATTAGACTCAATTGCTCCTTCCACAGTTAATTCCTGATCTAAGCTTCATACTGCGTACGTGCCTGACCTAAGAGCAGGAATTAGTAACTAGGGTGCAAGTCCTGTCATTGGCTGAGGAAACGCTGAAACAGAGATCCCAAGTAAATGGTTCAGCGTTTTATAGGAAACGAATGAAATAAACCTGATTTCTTTCAATATTTTACTTTAAAATAGATCAGGTGATTTTAGATCCTTGCTTCAAGATTTGAAAACTTCACCCTCTCTACCTTTTATCCCTTCTCAATGGCTCTGACCGCGGTTTACTCTAAAAGCTCGTGGCAGCGGCGTTAAACGCAACTTTAAACCAAATATGCGTATAGCAGAAATCTTTATTAATTAATGAAGTATTTAAGTTGAAAACATCGGTTATAATTGAACTTCTGAAACCTACGATTTTTAATTTTGGGAAAAAATCAAAACGTACAGATCAGGAATTTTCCGATACTCTT
This sequence comes from Uloborus diversus, assembly GCF_026930045.1. NCBI lineage: Eukaryota > Metazoa > Arthropoda > Arachnida > Araneae > Uloboridae > Uloborus > Uloborus diversus. The sequence goes on along the minus strand of NC_072733.1, from coordinate 139,648,543 downwards.
ATTTAAGGATAAGAAGTCAGAGTAAGCTATTGAATTGGATGAAAAGCGGTAGTTACTCACAAAAGCTCGTAGCAGCTAACGTGTTAAGCCTAACTTCAAATACAATATGTATACAGCAGAAATCTTTATTGATCAACGAAGCATTTAAATCGAAATCATCGGTTATAAATGAAGTTTTGAAACCTCCGGTTTTTAACATCAAGTAAAATTCATAATATCCAGATCAAAAGTTTTCCAATGTAGTCTTATTTGGCGGTAAGAAGTCAGAACAAGCTAGTGAATCAGATGAAAAGCAGTAGTTGCTTAATTTATGAGCTAGATCAAATTACATACAATTTTTTCCTCCGATGTTTATTACAGGGCACAGAAAATGGGCTGAGAAAAACTTGGGATACAAAATCGTCAAGTTGTACGAGAAGAGGTCTTTAAGTTACTCGACTACAAGTAGTTATCAAAATTATGGAAACACCTGTGAATAAAAGGGACATTTTTGACTGCACTTCGTAAGTAATAAAGAATAAAACTAGATGTCTGATTTTTTTCTATAAGTAGCAATGTACATATTCTGGTAGTATATGGTGGCTCAATGGAAATTCTGGAAGTCTTGAATTTTTTTCAAGCACGTGAAATGTTGGGCCTCTTAAATTTTAAAAGAGGCCAAATTGTTGGAGCACGTCTAGCTGGAGCAAGTGTGACTGAAACATCTCAACTTCTTGGCTTTGCTAGAGGTACAGAATCTTAAGTCATGACAGCATACACACAGCAAGGTAAGACAAGCCCGCCAAAGCAAAATAGTGGACGGAAAAAGAAGTTCGGTGAAAGAGGTCGACGGGTATTGATGCGGATTGAAATGTCTAAAAAACGAACAACAGCAGCAAAAGTGAGCACAGTACTCAATCACCATCTGGATTCACCAGTGAGAGTGATTACAGTCAGAAGGCACCTTTATTAACAGAACATTTACGGCACGTTAGCGATTCCCAACACCACACTTGTCTCAGTGTTTCCATTATTTTTATAACTATCTGTTGCTTATTATAAGATTACTGACTGAAAATAACGCATATTGCACTCATTTAAGATTTATAAACTACTAGTGGTACCCGCACGGCTTCGCCCGTAATTGAAAATTAAAAAGTATTTTGGTTTGCCTGTATATTTACATTGGTAAAATTTCTCACCAATTGGCTTGCCCATGTTACGGTTCCACATTTATGATAACTTGGTAATTTACTCGTCCATCTTATGATAATTTTGCTCGGGAAAATGTTCTTAAAATTGGAATATAAAAAGAACAAAATCGAATTTTCGAAAAGTCGATTCGAGGTGCACACCTCCATGCTACAAACTAATTTTGTGCCAAATTTCATAAAAATTGGCCGAACGGTCTATTCGCTACGCGCGTCACAGACAGACAGACAGACAGACAGAGATCCAGATATCCAGGTAGAGAGACTTTCAGCTTTATTATTAGTAAAGAATACATTGAATGCTAAAAACATTTTTCAGATAAGTTAAGCTAAAATATGTACTTTGATAGCAAAGTTTACTATCAGCGAAAAAATAAATCTGTAAAAACGTTCAATCAAGAATAATTTTCTGTTTTCAGTAGCAAACATAGGGCATAAAATATTTCGGATTCTCGGTCTAAAAAATGTCTTTATTCTTAAAATCAAAGACATTTTTATAACTAAGGGCACTTATTTTAAATGTTCCTAAAATCGCTTTTTGAAACAAAATTCTTCACTTAATTAAAAAACAGATTCTTCAATAATAGAAAATAAAAAATTGAAAATAATTCAGCAATGTATTTAATAATTACGTACTGATTAATAAAACTACATTTTAACCTTTTAAAACATTTAAAAGTAATTAACGTTCAACGTATCTTATGAAACTATTTATAGAATGCACTACACCAAGAAGAGCTGAAGTCTGTCTTGCTTCAGTGAGAAATTATTAAAACTTCAAGGCCATAAAATTAGATAAATTTATGAAAGTTTGTCTTACTGATGTGTTAAATTTCGTAAGAGCTCATTTTCATAAAATTAGAGCAGCAATATTACAAATTTAGCTTTGCATTTAATTGCGTAAAACTGACGTTAACACTGCGAGCTCTTTGTTTTCAGGATCACAAACTTGAGCTCATAAGATGTTTTAAAACAGATGTGTCAATAAGAAAACATTTTTGCTACATTTCAAATGTAAATTAATTTAAAAAGCAACGACGCGAGCTCTTGGAGAGAACTTGTAAGCATCGTTCTGTTCTTACGCAACACACATATTCTACAGTGGAATGCAGCTTTTGAGATTATGTATTTTAAACACACATTCTCAATTAAACACAAACTCGTATGATCCTTCCTCAGTTGATTTTTAATTTACCAATAGCGATTAGGCTCAATTTAAAACAATGGTGTGGGAGTATTTTTGGAAAATAAATTTAAAGAAACAAATAGATACTTAAATACTATATACACTGATAATAAACATCTATAATAATAAGTAAAAAAGCAGTAAAAAAACTATGTACTAAGGAATGAGTAAAGTAAGTCAACGTGTATAATAAAAAAAACAGCATTTAAAAGTTAAAAAATCACGTATCAAGAAATGCGTAAAATAAGTCAACGTGTATAAGTACAGTACTAGTAAAAGCATAAAAAAGTAACTTCGAATCTTTTTTTTTTACTCTTTTAAATGCGATTGGTACTGTTATACGCACATTGACTTATTTTACTCAAAATGAACTAATCGACTCTATCACATACGCAAAAGATGAACTTCTCAAAACAACAGATTTTGAGAATTACACCCAAACCCGTTTTTTTTTTCGGTGGATAGGTATCGTATGAAAAAAATCGCGTAAAAAAACCGTTCGAAACTTTACGAGTATCTATAAAAAGTTTGTTTTCGCAACACAGTTAAAAAATATTGTTTTATGCGGTGGATAGCGATCGGATAAAAAAAGCCGCAAGCAGAAAATGTCTCAAAAATTTACGAAATAACTAGGAGTGGCTTCTTTAAACGAAATCAAAATAAATCATGTGATGATAATTTTGCCGAACCGACGGACATAATTTACCGAATAAGGAAATTTTTGAGAGGTCACAGTGACCTCCCATCGTGGTGCCCCTGTCGTCACTTGAAGATACTACCTCGCACTTGTTTTATAAATAATTTCGTCAATTGAGTCAAAATCCGATTGAAATTTTCATACACCGCACAAAAAAATATAATAATAATAACCGCACAAAAACAGGCTTGAGAATACATCATTAAGTGTTTTACAGTTAGAAAGTAAACTTCTAAAGCACCAACGTGCACTTCAACAATCTTTCGGGAACATATGAATTAATTAGTTTGCGCAGCTGAACTTCTATTTTCAATGCATCAGGCTTAATTTATTTTTCTTTAATTCGACGCAACTTAGTAGCCGTATTATGTGGTTTAATACCTGAAATACTTAGGATTCTCTAGAAAGCATGCGATATAAATTATCTGTAAGATCAATTGTATCGTTTGAATAAAAATTATACTGAAAAGAGTAAGCCAAATGGACACAATGGAAATAAAATTCTTTTTAATCTCCGAAAATAAAGGAAGTGCAGATCACGTTTTTACATGCATGCAGATTGACTCCAAAAGAACAATAAGACTTATGGATTAGATGAATGTGTTGCTTTCTGAAACGTGCTTTTTGGTTCGCCAAACGGAGTGAAAATCGAACTAATCTGTCTGCTAACAATAAGCTTTTGCTGCGGAAACGTTTGCAGGCAGTAGCTTTTTATTCATGAATAAGAAAAAATGTGATTCAAACGAGAAAATTGTTTTGCAGATCAAAATATTTCATGCAAAAACGTACGAAAAAAGGGGTAGATTACATTCAGATATAAATTAGGTTAGCTATTTTAATATTTTAACTTTTCTGGCTTACTTTTCTGAAATAATCAACAATGAGAAAAGGTAAACTGAACTCAGTGGCGCAACAGTTCAAGGGAACCAATGCCTACCGTACCCATCTCAGTCTACGACACCGAGGGCTCTGGGCTACAAAAGCTGATGTTCAGGTTAGATGGTCAACCGAACGCGGAACCCCTAAGGTTTAGTTCTCAAGTACGCTTGGGACTCAATTTATCGGCCCTCTAGGGCCGTTTCCATGGACACTTTCGACACCGGAACAAACCTGCTTTTCACCTCATTCCGGTTATTTGCGAGGTATTTGTGGAATTTTTTTCCTCCTGCTTTCTTCTGAAGTGAAAGCGGAGTTTTTACCCAGAATGCATTACGCGAAACAAGTTCGTCTACTTGCCGCTAAAGATACTGGGTAAAAACTGCTTTCTCTAGTACAATGGAGAACTTCTTTTTACATGGAAACGGGGAATTTTTCAATCTTTCTTTTTTTTTTTTGCGGAGCCGGAGCGGAGATTTACGGGGTCGAAAAGAGTGTTGTGAACGCGGCTACTGAAAAGATGAAAGTCTGCGTCGACCGAGCCTTACAAGGGGATCGAACCCGGGTCTGTGAAGCAAGAAGTAATAGAGTGCTACCTCTGGGCTTCTGAATAAGAAAAGATGCTGTGGAAAAAAGATCGTTCCTCCGTCTAATTTTTATTGCATTTTCTGAGCTTGTGCGAAATAAATAATTACAACCATTCGAACTTTGGGTACCAATTGCACAGTTGAACCTTACCTAAGTTAAATATTAACGATCCTAATGGCTGGAAAGCCCTAAATTGGACTAATGAAATTCCTCAAGATCTAAGAAAGTAAACCTCAAGATCATGTAAAGGATAGTTTTTTAAATGGTGTTCACTTTTTTTTTTGTAATTGCTACTATTGTAGATGGTCAATTATTAATTTTAAAAAATGATAATGTAAAAAAATATATGAGAGTAAATACCCAGTGTTGATCTCTCTCTAATTATTTCTTTGGAACAATTCGTTAAAAAATGTTGTTAAAATACCCTTCCGCTGTAAAAAAAAAAAGTAATTCATGTCTTGACATAGTTATACAGATAGTACAACACATATAGGCGGAAATTTTTGAGACACCAAGAGAGAAGTAACATCCAGGGCAGGAAAGTTTTTTTTTTTTGTAATTACCCAACGCGCACACTTTATATAGTTACAGTGTGAGCATGTAAAAAGAAAAACTCTCCATTCTAGATTGCTTAGCCAAAAAATTATATTTAGTGAAAATAATCGTAGAAATACTTTATAAAATTTATCCTTTTCATCAGTAAAGCTCAAATTTTCAAGAATGTCAAACAAACTACAAGAATCCCAAGATCTAAGGAAATATCCAAGCTTCAACAACCCCGCAAGAAACAAGACAAAGATCAAGGTGAACTACCAACAAAAAACTAAAATCTTAGGAACTTTGAACTCAAGTGAGTGTGATGACCTGAAATTTGAGCGACTGTGAATTATTTTCTTATTTTTATACCTACCCTAGTGCATGCATTATTTTCATTCTCATCCATTTTTCTAATTTAACAGTTACAGATTGCGTCATAAATTTGTGCAGAGTTCAAAAACTTATAATAAAAGATGGAACACTTAGAAAAAGAATATGATCAAAAGCAAACAACACTATTCTTGTGGAAAAATTGAACTAGCACCACTCCATCTGCTAACGACATCATGCCGCCGGCATCTAATGATGACTCCATTTCAAGACAGGTGTTTTATTACTAGCCTGATTTGCAAAGGCAGTTTCAGTATGACGTGTGAGCGTCCTATTTCGGTTTCTTATGAAATCATGTTTTCACACCCATAAGAGGAAAGACAATCTAATTTCCATCCGAACATAAAGTACAACCTCATTTGTTGGAACTAACTGGAACCAAAAGTAATCCGGACAAACGAAAATCCGGATAATCCGAGTACTATGGATAATAAAAAAAAACAAATTCTTGAATAAGCAGACTTACCGTTTATCACAGCAATGAACAATGCTTTGTAACAAAATAACATACACCCTTGTGCGAATTAATGGAATCAAGCTGAGAATTTTTAATTTTCGAATTTTTTACATTGTTCAATCCTTGTTTATAACAAGCTGTTTAGCCTACTAGTTGATTAGGCGCTATCATCTCACGTTTTTTTTTTTTTTTTTGGCATAAATATTGTATTTTGTTTAAGTGTTATGAATTTCTACATATTTTTGCTGTTTTTTCTCAATCTAGTCACTTTTTATCTTTTTGTTAGCCACAGATATTTCTCCACGGAAGAGGCAGGCCATTGTGACATTGAATGAAAATCTGATTGCACAACAAAGGAAAAAAAATATTTGTGCGTAGCTAAAAACATGGTTTAGAGATCAAGAGTTCAAAAAAAAAAAAAAAAAAATGCAAAACTCTAGTTGACTCTATGCCCAGTAGAGTGAAAATGGTGCTGGACAAAAAAGGGGGAAGGCACACTTAGTGGTGATTTTATAATTAAATGATGTAGATAAAAGTAATTTTTTTAAAACGAGCTGATGTGTGCATCACATGACTTCCTTTTACACCAATTTAATGCTATTTCCCTATTATTGCAATTTTAATGGGATTCTCTCTCTAACTCTTTAAATATCACTAGCAATGGCCACATTGAAAGCAGATTTAAAAAAAAAAAAAAATCGCCAAATTTTTCGCCAAGTTGGCGACAAAACTTGGCAACCAAAAGACTGGCGATATATCGCCAAGTGACCGCCAAATTATAACACCACTTGAGTTTGCATAGAAATTAACAATGATTTCCCCCCAAAAAGGTGCAAAAGACCCCTTTAGAAACACCCGAATGCAACCAAAATAGGAGGTGCACAACTAGACCCCACTACGAGTCTATGTACCAAATTTCAACTTTCTAGGACATACCATTTTTGAGTTATGCGAGATACATACGCACATACGCACATACACACATACATACAGACGTCACGAGAAAAGTCGTTGTAATTACCTCGGTGATGGTCAAAATGGATATTTCGCGTGTCTATACATTCTTAGGCACTTTTCCGCATGTGGTCGAATCGAAAAAAAACTCAACATTCATTTGGGGGTGAGCAAAATGGAAATTAAGGGCGATTTTTGAGTGAAAATTTTTTCGCGAATACAATACTTCCTTTTTTGTAAAAGGAAGTAAAAATTGGCTTGAGTCCATTAATTTTCACAAGGGGGTAGGTTTGTTTCGTGCAAACATTTCATCATTTATAGTTCAGCTGTAGTGGTGTCGCGCTGACGCTACAGTACGCCATGATGTTTGTTAGATTGCAATAATTATTGCACGATCTATGAATGAGTTGTACATTTAGTCAAAATAAAAAGTGAATATTTGGCTTACTTATAGTTTCGGTCTATCTCTCATGATTTAATATTACTATTCAAATGAATATAATCATTTTACGAAACTCTACAAATTTGATCCGATATAATTGGAAATCCGGCTAAACAGGAGCCGGATAAACAAGGCTCTACTGTACTTACCTTCGCGCAAACTGGACAGAAATATATCTGAGCTCTTTTACGTTTGTTTATGAATTTTTGAAGTTTGCCTGAACTTATGATCACTATTTATTAGCATTTTAAGCGCAAGATGCACAACATTTACAGTGGTTTTCTTTTATTACTTTATTTTTACTCCTTCCCCTCTATCTTTTTGGTATTGAATTTATTGTTTTCACTATGTCTATTTAGTTCTTCAAATAGTAAATGCACTCCAGAGAAGAAAGTTCTTTTATAGCTAGCCTAAGTTAAAAATAATCTTTAATATGTGTGAAATGATTATTAGTAGAATGATTACATTTTTTAAGCGTTATGTTCAGATAACATATCAAATGAACTGTAACATAAAAAAGCATCAAATTAATTACGTTCGTTCCACTATATAATTTTATCAATGAACATTCACATCAACTGATTTAGATGGGCGATAAAATAAAAGTTGATCTCAAAAGATGAAGTTATAAAATATTTTTTCTGTCGTGCACATTAAAAATATCAAAAATAACTCAAACCTGCCTTTCACTATATTCAGTAATTTGTGAAGCAATTTAATCTAAATCCCTCATTAGACTATTCTATTCAAATCAACAGTACAAAACAAATAAATTATCTCTTGAGTTACCACAGAAAATTTATCTTTTGACTTACCACAAGAAAAATAGCGATTACTCCCCTTCTTTCCAGATTCCTCTTCAGAAAAATGCAAAATGGAGACTAATTAGGATTCCTTAATAAACATTATCGGATTGCACATTCGTAGCGCAGAAACTCAACGCTAACACAATGAATTATTACTACGTAAGTAACCGACAGTTTTCTTCACCTTCTACGCTGCTTCATGTAAATGAAGGGAAACAGCAGATGTTTCTATTGTAACCTAATGATAGAATAGAAGAATACCTGCATATGGTGAGGAAAAGTGAATTTCAATCTGTCTTTATATGGATTTTTGTTTTCTTTTTAAGCTTGCTTAATAATAATGCATTTTTGACGCTTCGAGAAAAATAGAGGGGAATGAGGTAATAAGAGACAAACAGAGAAATAAAAGACAAATATATATTAATAATAAATAAAAAAAAACCTGGCGGTTACGGGAGGGGGGGGGGACTAAATCTTCTTGATCGTGGAGGGAGAATTGTTTTATTATATAAGACATTATAAATGAGGACTAATTTATCAAAAGGGAACAAACACATCCATTTTCTAAAAACTTTCAGGAAGTGAAAAAAAGAATTAGGATAAAAGGAAAATAGTTTTGTCATCTTTTTTGCAGACAGAATTGAGCGCAGAAGTACAGCAAATTATATCCCAGAGTGAGAAATGTTTGCATAAATAAAAAAATAAGAGATATCGCCATCTTAATTTTGGATATGTGCCCTTTCGAACGAAAACCTGAATGTTGAAAACTCCGATTTCACCAAACCCTAATGTTTCACCTTCTCATATTCTCTTATCGAAGAACTTGAGCCTAAAACTAGTAGATTAAAATTTGAAAATTTTTGGACATGTGTTCTTTTGAATGAAATTTTTTTCGTTCTGCAGAGTTATTCAGGATCTGTCCTCTTTTGTTCAAAATAAAAACTGTAGAGAACGGATGTTAACTTTTGAACAAAAAGTCAAACTTTACCCTTAAATAAAATAGGGTTTGACCCGTTTGGGCTTCTTGAGAGTAAGTGATTCGATATAGGTTATCTGAAAGATTTAGAAAATGTCATAACGTGTATTTTTCCAAAAAGTGGATAGGTTACCTTTGGATAAATTACTCCTCAAATGTAAGGCAATATATTCGTTGACACTTTTAAAATTTAAGAAACAATCCGTTTTTATTTCCTTTTACAAAAAAGGAAGTATTGTATTCGCGAAAAAATTTTCACTCAAAAATCGACCTTAATTTCCATTTTGTTCACCCCAAATGAATTTGTTTTTTTTTTTGTTTTTTTCGACTCGACCACACGTGGATAAGTGCCTAAAAACGTATAGACACGCGAAATATTCATTTTGACGATTCCCGAGTTAGTTACAACGAGTTTTCTCGTGATGTTTGTATGTACGTATGTGCTTATGTATGTCGCATAATTCAAGAACGGTATGTCCTAGAAAGTTGAAATTTGGTTAGTAGACTCTTAGTGGGGTCTAGTTGTACACCTTCCCCTTTTGATTGCATTCGGGTGTTTTTAAGGGGGTCGTTTGCCCCTTTTTGAATGGAAATCATTGTTAGTTTTGATGTAAACTCAAGTGGTGTTACAATTTGGCGGACACTTGGTGATATATCGCCAGTCTTTTGGTCGCCAAGTTTTGTCACCAGCTGGGAGGCAAATTTGGCGTTTTTTTTTTTTTTTTAATCCGCTTTCAACTTGATCATTGTTGGTGATATTTAGAGAGTAAACTATTGAATCACATTAAAATTACCAATAATGGGAAAATGACATTAAATTGGAGTAAAAGGAAGTCATGTGAGGCACACATCAGCTCGTTTTTTATTGCTCATAAAGTTAATAAGTGACAGTCCTACGCTATCTAGTCCTCTTTCGTATTTGAATTTTGACAGTGGATTTGATGATGCTTCAATTGAGAAATATAATTTTTCACTCAATAGAACATATTTTTTTCTTTTTGCCGGTGAATTCAAAATTTTTTATGCATAAAATTCGTGTCCAAAACTGAAGCATTAAATATGGCAAGAATAAGGATACGAATTAAATATACTGAAACCTATGAAAACTGTTACAAATTTACTAAATTTTAATGTTGCATCATTTTCATCACTAAACGGTAATGAAGAGGTCTCTTTTCTCCTATGACTAGTTATTAGTTGAAATTGTAAGCAAGAGAAATAAGAGACAGAAATGGATGTTTTTTCTAAAAGTCATTAGTCATTGTTATTATAGGCGTAAAAATTGCGTTTCAAGGAATTTCTGGCGAAAATACCCATTAGGGAGGTTTTTGTTCCCCCCATAATGGCAAAATGGTATCCGACGCAAACTGGAGTTCTATACGGACCCCCCCCCCCCCCAATGAGATTTCTTGAGCATCAAAGGACTTCTATGCCACATTTGGGCAAACATCGAAGTAATCTGTGGATTTGTATAAATAAGATACACACACTCATTCATGTAAATATGGATTTAAACAAAAAAAAAAAAAAAAAAAAAAAAAAATGAACCAGGCTGTGTTTCAGGAGAAAGTAAAGAAAAACATTTTTATTAAAAGACTATAAAGAAAATAAGTCGTTCTCAAGAGCACACGAAGTACGTTTTGATTTAAACGAAGTATTGGATAAATACCAAAAGCCACGTATTAACGGGGGAAAAACTACCAAGTTTTTTTCTTTAGTTATACACGAAAATCATTAGCATAGCGTGAAATATTAATATTTAACAGAAAGAGTCTTTACCTTAAAGAGGCACTGGGGCCATTGCGTCACTTGACTCATAGCACGAAGTTATGGAGCGTTACGTTTTTGCGTAACCCAAGGTCAAGATGTACAACAATAGCGGAGTGCCAGACGGCTTTTCGCAGAGTCGCGGAACTTGAAAATTGTTTACCTTTTAGTCTTGGATAAGATATGAATATTTTCGACTTTTTGTTTTTAGAAGCTTCCACAGGTAAAAGATTTCTTGACGCTTTTTTGTGCAATATTCATAATTCTTCACAATAGAAAAAGGATTCAAAATTCTACGTAATTACAGTAAATTGCCGATAATCGGCGGTTGGAGTATTTGCGGTTCGAATGATCCGAGGGTATTTCACTTTTTTTTTTTTCTAAAACCTTGGATTGTGTTATGCTTGCTTTTAGATTTTATTTCAATATATATATATATATATATATATATATATATATATATATATATATATATATATATATATATATATATATATTAGTAGATGCAATGTAGCAATGTTTTTAGTTATAAATGAAATGTATGTGTAAGCGTTATTAATATTCTTTAGCTATCGTGTACACAAGTATCGTTTTTTACCTATTAATCGGATTATCCAGGGTTTTCGCTTTTCCGCAGTTAACGTGCCACCCTATTCCGTGTATTTTAATCGGAAGTTTACTGCATCATCAACTCGTTCGTTTTGTGTACCATATGCGAAGGCAGCCATTGAGGCTCTTGAGCGGTTCAACTCGAAATAAACAAAAGATGCTTTTGACTCAAGCTTGAAGTGTTCAATTAAATTCAACAAAAACTTTGTTTCCGGTATTTTCTTACGGTAAAAGAACAGTTATTTTAACATTTTCTGTATCTTAATGTGAAGAACAAAATGTTTTGAATTTGCTAAATCAAATCAGAGATGCTTATTTCAGCGATAAAAACAAAACAAGTGTTTTTCCGGGGAAGTTCTGAAGAAACTATTGATTGAAACGTTGGGAAAAAGAAATGGAAATGATAGTATATTTATTTAAATAACTCAGTGAATATTTAGATAAAAACAGCAGCGTTACACAAAAAATGCAGTCTCAGCCGGATAATTTATGGAGTAGTATAAAAGTAGAAAAGTATAGGCTACTTTGGACAATAAAACTAAGCTTGTATATTACGATTTAGTTCTAGTTCTTTAACATTTAAAAAAGCTCAGAGGAATCTAAACCAGTAACTTTAAATTTTAATTCCTCCACTTTAAATTATGCAGTATGTAACTCCAAAAAGCGAAAAAAAAAAAAAAAAAGCGCGATTAAAGACCCTTTGAACAATTTTACATTATTAATAACATATTATTGTTTCATTCACTTTAGAAATTTACGATTTTTATTCTGTTTCGCAATTATTGGGACGAAAATGATAATGTATAGAAATAGAATTTTGTTTAAATACGGTTAAATGTAATTTAAAATGAATCATGAGACACAAGATAAATGTAATTTATCTGTGCGTCCCATAGGTTTTTGCCAGGTAATAATTCAAATAATCAACTGAAAGTAGAATAACGTAAATCTAATAGTTGTTTCTTAAGTTACGGATTTCCTGTTATGCACATTGCATGAGTTTAGATTTTATACTAACATATAACACTGAATGAGGTTTTATAACTAACAATGTTTAAAACTTTCGATAATCAACGAAATATGAAAAGTAACACATAAAATTTTAAGCAAAAAAAACAAAAAAAAAAAAAAAAAAATTGCATAAACGACTACCAAGCGATAGAATCGTGAACTCTAAAATTCATAATCTTTTCGCACGTAACTTCAATTGCTAAATGTTTATCTTACTCAATCCATTTGCACGAGTGTGACATTTTCCCGCATATGTTTGCACTTTATTCCTAGAATTTTCAATGTTGGCTTTTTTTAACGTATTACATTTTGGCTTTAATGGCTAAATCATGGCTTTTTTTTAACATATTAAATTTTTAGCAACAAAAGACATAAATTATATAAACGATTGCCAAACGATAGAAACGTGAACTCTAGAATTCATAATCTCTTCGCGTGTAACTGCAATTGCCAAATGTTTGTCCTGCTCAATCCATTTGCACAAATGTGACATGTTCACGCATATTCACTTTATTCCCGGAACTTTTAACCTTGGCTTTTAATTTTCATATTTTTGAATAGAAAAAATGATTATGTATCATAATATGACGAATAAACTTTCTAAAAAGTTTTCTTGGATTTCAAAAATAGCTAGCTGACCGGCTGACCCATGCGAAGCATTCGCGCTCGAAATAAGGAATTCAAAAATTCTAGTTAAAGATTTGCTTTTGAATAATAGCAAAAATGTGAAGTGTGTGTTGGTGGATTTTTTGCTGATAGAGGTGAGAAAATCTTTAAATGATGTTTTACTTTTGAAGTTTGATGGAGTATTGATGGGATCCCCCCCCCCTCAAATAAGAACCTTTGAGAAATGATATACAGTGAAATCCCGTTACAACGAACTTCAAGGGACCGCAAATTTTGTTCGTTGTAGCGGGAATTTCGTTGTAATGGAATTCAAATAATGTAATGGCAGTTATATAGGGACTGAAAATGTAGTTCGTTGAAACGGAAATTTCGTTGCATTGGTATTCGTTATAACGGAATTTCACCGTATATGAAAGGCTCGGGGCAGGAATGTGATATGCCACATGATGTGAATTTTTCAGTCGGCCAATTTCCATCATATAAAAAATATTTGTTGAATTTTTCAAAGGTATTATACACTCTAAATTCTGCAACACTAAAACCAGATATATTTGTCTCCAATTGACGTAGTCCAGTGTCTTGTTTATTTCAATTTTAGTTATGAGAAACTAAAATTTTTCCCTCCTTAAAAGTCACTCCTTGTGGCTTGTCACATTTCTGATCCGAGCAGTTCATATGATGGTGTGATTTAACATGTTAAAATTAACGTCCCCACCCACTCTCTGATTTCAATGAAATACAACTGTGGCTTAGAATCCTGCCCACAAGATTACAATTAGAGAGATACGATAACATATTCATAGAAATTCGGATCAGCAGGGCTCGCTTAAAATATGAGGAGGCCCTAGACCATATGTTTTTTCGGGTCCCCTGTGTAGTAAACTCTCACATTTTAGCTATTGGTTAAAAAAATAGCCATTTGGGGGCCCCTAAAAAGCGGAGGGCCCTAGGCCGCGGCCTAGTTGGCCAATTCAGTAATCAGACCCTGCGGATCAGAATTTAGTTGAGGAAAATTACTTATTCAAAAAACTGCATTTTCTGCCCTATGAGAGTATCAATCCCGTGATTTAATAAAATTACTCAAATAGTGTTTAAGTCTGAGCTGATATAGTTTTGAATTAGACTTCTGCTTTTCTGCTGGTGTGGAGTAAAATTAATTCAAAAAAAAAAAAAAAAAAAAGAAAGGAGAAAGTAGAACACTTCACCTATAGAGTGAGCATTTGCTCATTCACTTCAAGTATCACTCATTAAAGCAAAAAACACCATCAAACCTGCGATTTTAATTTCAGTACCTATGAATTTCCTTACATTCATGAAGATGGGTCATATCTCCCTAAGTGTGGGTACAAGTCTCCCTAGAGCTAGAGACACTTGACCTACATGCAGACTTAAGGAATATAATTTTTTTTTGTACCATTTCTGCTTAGACACATGCTATTATTTTTAGCCATAATAATGTGCAAAATGACAAACAATTTGTGCATACTTTTTATTTCGTTCTAACTATTAAAAAATGGAAAATAAAAATCAAAATTGGGTCAAGTCTCCCTTGTTGCCACTAAGTCACATTTCTACTATTATTGAAAAAAAAAAAAAAAAAACCCATACAAAACCGAGTTTTTGAATTCCTTATGTTGTGAGCTTATACATTGCACAGGTCAGCTAGGTCTACATAATTCTTTATGTTATGTGTGTTAAATATTAGATTGGTTTTACAATAGCTCACATAACTAAACCTAAAATCTAATTAAAAAATAGATCGATATTTACGTCTATTTATGCATCAACTTCTTTCATTACGTTGTTCGAAATAGAGAATTTCATTCTCATTCATTACTGAGTACTGTGACATGTTACAATGTACGTAAACAACTTGATACATTGCAGCCCTCCTATTTCACGTCTCTATCAACGTATTTTTAGAGTTTTTTTAGCATGTTAAGCAACCGGATAGTGTTTCATTCATTTGGAAAAGTAACTTGGGAGGAATTCTGAGAGGCAACTGATGATATTGTACCTTCTATTTTTCTTTTTTACCCGAACCTTATATTTGCAGTTAACAGTTTGTCTATGAATACTATCATAACGCTGCACATAAGACAGGGTTCACTGAATTCATCTAAAGGTTTCAGAAGGGAAAAAACACTTACTGTATTCTGTAAGAAAAAAAAAAGAAAAAAAAAACAGGTGTTAAAATTAAGTGTAGCATTTGAAAAACAAAATTCAAACTGCCAAAAAATAGTCTATATCACAATTTAAGCTAATATCAACGAAAAAGGGATGAAAATTACAAAAGCGAGCAATTAGAAATAAAAATGTAATTTGAGAAATATACAGTCGCATGAGGGTTTTAGGAAGTTTTTTTCTAAGCTCTAATATATTAAAACACCTTTCTATTCACTTATGCAACACAAGAAAAGTTATCGTAATGATATGGCATAAAAGCACACAACAGTGTTAAAAACAGCGGACTGTAACTAAGCTGTGAACTTAAAAGATTAAAAGAAACATTATTGTGTCTTTCGAACATCTAAGTCCAAGAAATCTATTTTCCTTGCTTTAAAGATTTAACTTTCGAGAGTTTCCCATCAAAAACGGCAACTGATAAAGTACTATATGCCATTTATAAGCTTTTGGAAGAATGAGTCTTGGTGCTGCAGAATAAGTTAACGTAAGTTAAAAACACATTTTAACTCCCTTTTTTACTGCAGCAAAATATATAATGCGAATTCAGGTCACAAGAAATAAATATGAAGTGTCATCGCCCATCAATTTGATTCTTATTTAAAGAATGCAGAATAATTCGAATAGAAATAGATTTTAGCATTTCTCTGCATGTAACAATAGTACTATAAATAAATCTAAAGTATAAGAGCGTCACTTAAGAAAAAAGGCTTCTCTCAGCACTCACAACGCTGGTTAGAAAATTAATGTGAGTAAACAATTTGTAATTTTCTTCAATATCTTTTACTCTAATTATCAACTAAATGTATCAGAAACTTAAGAAACATTTCGTATTTTCTGAAAAACGTCCACTGTCTTTACTGGAAAAACTTCAAAATAATCTTAAAAT
Organism: Uloborus diversus; assembly: GCF_026930045.1. NCBI lineage: Eukaryota > Metazoa > Arthropoda > Arachnida > Araneae > Uloboridae > Uloborus > Uloborus diversus. The sequence goes on along the minus strand of NC_072733.1, from coordinate 139,632,357 downwards.
AGGATTATACAATTGTTTCCTATTATGTCAAATATCAGGCATTCAGAAAAAGTCAGTTCTCAAGTTAAAGTACACATGGAAGTGAACTTACAGAAACAAAGAAGCCATATCACAGTAATAAATTATTATGTTACAAAAGAAGCGAGAGAAGTTCATGTTTTCAACAATTTTTGATTCAAGAAATTAAAACTCACGGTTTCGAGAGAGGTAAACACACCTATTATGCGATAATGCAGTTACATTTGAACTGTTTTTCCTGCCAGCTCCCTAAAGAATGACAATCTCGCAAAAAGCAGCAGGCGAAGCAACCTGCGACCTATTACCAGCTGCATCGCCCTTTAAACCGCCAAACAACCGGCTTAACAGCAGATTCACATCTTTGGTTAATGACAACATAAAAGCCACTCTTGAGTTATGACGCAAAAGCACTCCTTTAGACAGTGAAGCATAGTTATCTGTGAAAGCACCGTCTGTTCAGGTTTGCATTCAATGGAGTATCAGATGTGGTTATGATTACACGCAGAAAATCCTGGAGTTATATCGGGTGAGATACACTGAATTTCTAATTATCCGAGTGCGGAAAATCCGTTAAATTTAGAAATACTACCTTATTATCCGTTTTTTTAAATATTTATTTTTGGTAATTTTCTTTACAAAAAATTATAAGTTGTTAATGAATTGGTAAACAAGTATTATATGAAACGTAATGCTTTTAGAAGCACCACTTCTTGATAATAATGATCATGTTGGTTAGGAGCTGTTTCGGAAAATAAATATTTTTTTCATGTAAACGGGAACTGCTTGAAGGTCGATTTTTACGTCCATGGAACTATGAAAGGATATTTGTTAAGTGTTAACGTATTAACTGTTTATGGGCCATTCCACGGAAAACGGTAATTTTGTCCCGCACGTAACACTTCATACATTTCATTAAAAGTAATAAATTAACAGTGAAATGAGCAAAATTTCGTTGCTTAGGAAATCACAAACTTATGTGTGACTTCTTAAGCAAAGTATTTCGTCATTACCTTTTAAAATTTTTTCTTTTTTATGAAATATAGGAACCGTCACGTGCAGTACAAAATGACCATTTTCAGTGGAATGTCCATTTACTTAATATGCTCATTTGCATGTTTTTTTTAATAACGGTTTAAACTATCATTTCTCAACAAATGAGATATGTTTCCTTTACGTTGGAACCTTAGCTTTCAAAATCTACAATTTGTTTCGTCATTGCTATATTAATAGAGAAAAAATATTAAGTATTGCATGCAGCAAATTACAGAAGTTGACTTTGGATGTCCCCGCACGTGACACATGCAAATAAATTGAATTTTAAGTAACAAAAAAATAATAATAATACTGTGTCAGGAGTATCTTTGCAACAACTGTAAAAGATTAAAAAATGTGCTTACTACTGTTTAGTTAAAATATTAAGATTATTACAAAATGTTGGTGAAATTATCGAGTCGTATCGTCCCGCACGGGACGGTGGAATGGTTCTTATACTGGGCCATTGTTTGATTGTCCCTGCTTTACGATCTGTCTCGAGATTCCAAAAATTAATCAGTACAGATAATCGTGTATTCAGAGCACTATAACGTGTCATGCAGACTCTTCGTCAAGTGCGGATCTTGAGTTGGTGGGGGGGGGGGGGAGTCATCAAACTGACAGGCAATACATCCCTTATCCCAGTTTAGTACTTCACTGTAATACAAAAATTTCTCTTCGATCGTATGTCTTTAGTCTGCAGTTTTTTGAAATGAAACTTTTTATGCCCGGGCTTTGAAATTCTGATCCGCACTTTTTTGTGTGACGGAAGTGACGTATTGGTTTTTGTGTGAAGAAAAGTCGCATATGCGCTCTTCTCGCTTTCTTTCTTTCTCATTGTCCGCTGTTGCGTGTACTGCATTGAGTTACAGCTATTGGTTATCTGCAGGTCATCTGTTGAAATTTTTTGATGTGAATATGCGAAAGTCAGGCACAGAAAGAACAAGAGCATGGCTTGAGAGAGAACGCGCGGATGAAGTGGCAGTTCAAAATGTAAAAGACCACACGTCATGGGAAAACAATTGACTCAGTTTTCTCATGGTTTCTAGAAAATGTAGAATCGAGAGGTTTAATTACTCGTAGTTATCATAAACCGATAATTTCTCCTTTTAAGAACGAAGGAGATGATGCACAATGACACATAGGTACATAATTATATGTAAATAAATGAATGATAAAAACAATCTATGCTATTCAAAAGTGATTGATAAGTAACTAAAATGTTTCTTTGTAAAAAAGATTCATAGGTATCGTGTGTCTATAAGACACACATTGTTTTTTTTTAAACCAAAATGTTGCTGTCACACTTCTTGTAATCCCCCCCCCCTTGACACAAACTGCTACAATTTCTCGGACCTCCCTCCCCCTTCAAAGCGGCAGTGAGAAGCAAAGGGGTAAAAGTGGACATTTTCAAGTTTTGAGTAAAACGCGTTTAAAGTTCCGGTTCAAAGTAGGCTTTCATTGAAAAGTTTTTCTAAATCATGCTGTATAGCCTTACCTACCAGGACTACTAATACTATCTCCCCCTATTTTCTTCTATTTATCTTTATTTTTCCTTTTTTCGAATATTTTTTGTTTCTGTTTATCTTTTTTCATGGTTTTCCATTCTGCTTTTCCTTTCTTGCGGTTCACGGTTACTGACAATTTCTTTTCTTTTTGTTTAAGCTTCGGCTTAATCCTTGTCCAATTGAATTCTTTCTTTCTGGGTTCGTACCTAAGCGAAAGCTCCTGACCTTTGCTTGCATTCCTATTGGTTCCTGAAAGGTTTATAACTTTGTCATTGGTGTTTGGCTAATCCGCTGTTTTTATCTTTTAAGTTGCATGCTTATCTGCTCTTGGCTTTTGTCGGATGTCTTTTCATCCATAAGCTCATTATTTTTGCATTGAAAAAGGCGTTCCCTGTAACGCCGAAACACGTGTCTGCTGTAATTTATAAATTTGTGCTTCTACTTACGTTGTTTGGTCTGACTTTACTATCTCTTGTCCCGAGATAAATTAGAGGTTGTCTCCAAATTTTTAATTTTGGTACTTACATCCCTTTGCTTCTCACTGCTTCATTTGTGGACGCCCACTCAGTTTAATTAATCTTTATAAACAGAGCTGATAAATTTGCAATTGACAACACAAATCCGTAAAGTTTTGCAAGCAAATAGCTATTCTAAAGTAATTGTCCCTAGTGGAAAACTTCTGGAGTAAAGCAGAATTGGCAGACCATATAATGACTTACTTTACAAATTTCAAAACAATGATTTCTGAAATAAGGCTCGGTATAAATGCTAATCGTACACAATTTCAACAACGTGATTAATTTATTTGAGCATCAACATTTGTTCGGCAGCCAGCCTTTTCCACTCCTAATTGATTTCTTAATTTGCCGAGTACAAAACAGGGATCACCCAGGAATGAAATGAAAAATGAAGAAAATGAATGAATTGATTCAGGAAAAGGCAGTACTTGAGATATATAGATTTTCAAGAGGATTTTTCGAGAGTATTTCGTTAAAAAAATATTTCAATATATTTTTTTTTTTTGGAAAAATCAAATGATAAAATCACGTTTGAATCGTTAACATCTCGGAGGCTGCATAAGCAATTATTTGTATTGAAATCTGAGCTTTCATTCGAAAATTATTACACACCAGTATCAATACAGATATCAAATATTTTATGCTTACAGCCAAGTCTGTTCAGGTAAATTTCGGATCTAGTAAGGCCCAAATTTTTGCAACATTCGCACTTTCGAACCCTTTTTCGCTTTAAAGGACACTTGAAATTTTTGGATAATTGTTTCTATTTCGGAACTTTTCTTTCTGGAGGGGGGGGGGGCGTTTTTTCAACGAAATATAAAAGCTGTCTGCTGATGTGCTCATATTGTAACTCTCTTTAAAAATGTAATGAAAATAGTTACATAAGTTAAACAAGGTTCAGGAGAAAAAATATTTTTCCGAAAACGAAATATATCAAAACGGAAGAAACGGCGACTTACGAAATTGAAAAAGAATTGTCAGTACTTGAGTCAGGCTTTCTTCAAATATCGCATCTGTAGAAATCAAAATATTCTTCCACGAATAGAAACATTTTTTTTTTTTTGAAATACAAGACTTTCTTTTACATTTAAAAACCTCAAAAAACATTTAATAATCCAATGCACTTCTGATCTCTTGCAGTTTTATAGAAGGTTTATAGATTTTATAAAATAGAAGTTTTGCGATGCATTGCAATTTAGGAAGAAACGATTGACTGGTCACGTATCAATATTCCTACGTGACCTGGTCATTTTGCATTTAATCTTCAGTGTTTTAATATTATATCATTTGGCATTCATTTCAAACTTGAATTAGATATATGTACACTTCTGAAATCACAAAAATTGCTCAAAATTTCGAGAGGTTTTTTTTTTTTCAACTTAAAATTTTTTTTCTAATTCTTTAGCTTTCAAACGATTGTAAGATTTTTTAAATGTTTAAACTATTTCTCTAGTAACGGGGTTTTTTTTTAAGTCTCTGCTACACAACTTCTTCTCTCCTTAAATTTAAAACTTCATTTTTACTTTTTTTTTTTTTTGAAGATCCGTCATTTTGTAATATATTGCTTTTTTTTCGAAACATAACTCAATAATAAATTAATCTATCATAATTATGTTAATAACATTCTAAGCTTTATAATACAGAATATGTGTTCAATCAATCAGTTGTGTGCCTCAACAAAATTTATTTTCTTGTACGTTTTTAGTAGTTTTTTAAACTTCGAAATTTCAGGAAGAATTTACTTTTTTTTCTCGTTCAAGAGTGAAAAATTTCATTTTAAAAACAATCTTCTGCAGCAAATTTATTGAGGAACGAAACTAGAAGAATAAAACGAGGAATTATTTTCAGCCGAAATTATGTGTCTAGACGAATTTGATTTTATATCTTGTCTCGAAAAATAGAGTAACTAGCTCATTAAATCTTTTTTTGATATTTAATGATTAGTTTCTTGTAATTTTTTCCCCATTGAAAATTGAAATGGTTTTTAACCTACGCTAGTGACCTTGTAAAAAAAGGATTTTCACAGTGAAACTTAAAAGAAAAGTTCTCAACCGTGTAACTATATCTTATTTTTATACAGGGTGTTCCGTTTTAACTTGCAAAGACCTCTATTTTAGCAACCGTTATTCCTAGGTGCATACTTCCAATTGCAAAAATGTTCAAAATCAGATGCAGAGTTAAGATAATGAAAGTTTGAAGCAAAAATAAAAATGAGTCAAAAAATACAAAATCTAACTTTTCATACTGGCCCTATGTCTCCTAACTTATATGTAGAGAAATAATCTCCATTGAAAAATTTTTCTGACACTAAAAACTTGACATTTGTGTGACCAAAACTCAAGGAGATGTTCCAGTTTAAAGTTTTAAAGGACCATACAAAAGATAAGATTGGAACTTATCGCCCTTTCAGAAGAATGACAGGTAGTCAAAGTGAAAAAAAAGCAAGGTATTTATATCATTGGTATTAAAAAATTCATGCAAAAATGTTATGCCGTGATATGCAAAAACACACTGCAAAACCTCGAACAATTTGAAAAACTACATTCTGCACACATATAATTTTAAACACTTGTTAACTGCTACATTTTTTCCCAAAAGGTGTTATTGACGGCGAGTGTAAAGTACTGTAAGAAACAAAACGCTGTTTCATAACTTGGTGAATATTGGTCGTACTAATTACAAACTTTTTGTGTTGGAATTGTTTTTCAATGGAGATTATTTCTCTAAATATAAGTTAGGGGTCCTGGGGTCCGTATAAAAAGTTAAAATTTGTATTTTTGTACTCATTTTTATTTTTACTTCAAACTTTCAATAGCTTATCTCTGCATCTGATTTTGAATATTTTTGCAATTGGAAGTATGCGTCTCAAACTAACGGTTGCGAAAATAGAGGTCTTGCAGGTTAAAACGGAACACCATGTATACTTACAATTGTATAAAAGATTTTTTTCACTTTAAGGGTATTTTCTGCTATTTTAGAAAATTTTATAAATACGTATAGCTCTTTTGGAAAGGTGGGGTGCCTTACATTACAGGAGAAGTGGAGTTCTGCATCCAAGCCTTATATTTCTACCTCTGAGCCAGATCGAAGTACGTCAAAAATTGCGATTTTCCGTTTATAAGTGGTTTTTATGTAGAAGTCTATTCCGTATCGAGCCATGTGAATGTAATTTGAAAAGAAAATCGTTTCAACTTTTACTATGGTTAAAAGAGCGCGCGTCCCAACCTTTGCATGCGTCAGAAGAAAAAAAAAACAATTTCCTATCTCCTGTAAAATTACCGTAATGTGACTTACGTCCTTCTGGCTCTGAGGTACAGATATAATACATGTATGGCTTTATATGTATATCTTATAGGTAATGGCACAGCAACGGGGTAGGTTTAGGAAGAAAAACACCTCCCACAGACCTTGGTTCTACCATTATTGCCTATCCTGGATACAGTAGTTTGTATGCATGTAAGGATTGTTCTTATCACCCCCCCTCCAAGCAGGCACTTCTGATTGCACTAGTACTTATATGTATACCACTTACGTTACTTTTTCAGTTGTATATAGATAAATAAGTATTCAAAAATTCATTGGAAATTTCCCTACTTTAAGTAAATGCTAAATTTCGAGAAATTCCAACAGATAGTTATGAAAAACTAATGATATCTAATGATATTGATACTTTTAAAAAGGCCTTATGGGTTTAGATCATGTTTATTAAGATTTTAAACATTTTTTTTAGTAATAGCCATAGTTAAGTAGGGGTGACCGGGGTTAGTATGCGAAGGGGTAAGTGTGCGAATGTTAAATAATTTCATTGTTTTTGGTTTGATAGCTCTGAGTGAGCTGTCATGTAACCACGTAGATGCCTAGCTACTTTCAGTGTATTTTCAGTGAAATCTGCCAAACCAAACGAGTTGCACGAGAGCAAGTTGTTTTTTTCGCAGTGTTAAGTAATTTTTTTCATCCTTAGTTATTTTCTTATAAAACATAATAGTATAGTAATTTACCAAAACTTATTAATATTGAATAGCCATGCTTCTACGTAACAAATGACGTCTTATTCGGATTATTTAATGAACCCATTTTAAAATCAGTGTAACTTGATTCCAATACGGCAACTTGGGGCTAGTAGGCGAACTTTCTTCGGGGTAAGTGTGAGAATTTACATACTTGCCCTAAGAAAAGTTTTTACAGTCAAAACATTAAACAATTGAAATTTAAATTCTGTAAAATCTCAATTTAATGAAATAATTGCATACGTTACACTATTCTTGAGCTTATCATTTCTTATATACATTCCTATACAATAGCCAACATACGTGCTCTTCTTTTAGGAAATGAGATATTAAAATAGAAAAACCAACAACGGGAAAACCCCAACAGATATAATTCTGCATGTATGGTGCATTCTCTAGTTGGTAGGTGACAGCTGAAATGTTTCCAGATTTCTTAAAGTATTTTGCTAAAAACACTAGATGTTTAAAGAAAAACCCCTTATTCTCTTACTAGACATTTACGACTCCTACGTCAATAGAAGTGCTTGAGTTTTGCAAAGAAACTACTACACTTCTAAAAATAATAATAACACTAATCTCTTTCCCGCCGCATTATAGCCATAAGTTGCTGACCCTTGATAAGAGTCCATATGGCTTATTGAAAAATTGTGTTAATTTCGCCTGTGATTCTTGGATGGTAAATAATCGAGGAAAGCCAATGACGATTTATGACGTACCCACGGTGGCTTTGGTAGCCCGATCGGTAGAGTGTCGGATTCGGGGCCGGAGGGTCCTGGGTTCGAACCTCGATGGTCGAAGACCCACCGTCGTCATTAAAGGGTATTGAGCGACGTTAAATATGCTCGTGGTCTCAATGTCCGCCAAGTGAAACGATACCGGGTGCTAGCACCAGGTAGCTATTAGCTCCTGGACTAGTTCTAAATTCTCATTAACTGCTCGATCCGATGATGGTGCTGCCATCTATCGGTATATAAAATAATGGAGGCAAGGCACTTAGTATGCAGTCCTGGACATAAATACAGTTGTAGTCAGTAGTGACTCTGAATAGGAATAGGTGGCGGTGGTAACAGCTGCTTTTCCCCAAGAAGCAAGTCCCATAAATATTATGAATGGTTTCAAAAGATCTGGTATGCTTCCCTGCAATTCAAACATTTTTCAGGACTGACTTCATGCCAAGTTATATCACTGATCGATCAAACTCCACCACTCTATGAATGAATCTCTTTATCCCAGCATCAACTGTGTTGGAAGAAAGAAATAAAACCGGATGTACCTGTCCTAGAGCAGATTCAGTTGCTACTTCATTGAATAATTCAGATTTAGAGTTTCTTACTGAAGGTAGAGCTATATCTCAGCCAAACCCACATACGTCTCTGAGAATTACTCCAGATCATATACGACCTTATCCCAAAGCTGGAGAGGGTCAAATCAAAAAAGGATGGAAACGGGAAATTGGTCTACAGCAATACTCTTAAATACTCCAGTCAAAAAGGCTCTTCAGGAATAAAGAATCTCAGCAGAAAAGCGGAAATTATTACAAAAAGTCCCCAAAACATACAACAAATCTATGAATCAAGGAAAAAAGGAATGTAAACCCAAAAGAAACATAAAAAAGAAGAACGGAGGCAAATAATAATGTTAGCATTTTTCAGCATTTACTTCTAAAATCAGTTAAACTTTTTATATGGTGTAACGTACCTAATTTTAAAGCAATTACAACACTAATTTCGCTAAATTTCTGTGTCTATTATAAGTTTTTCTCAATTCGCTAACTTACGCCATACGGCTCGCCAACTCACCCCGTGACGGGGCAAGTGTGCGAACTCTGCGAAGTTTCACAAAAAAATACGTAAAATGTAGACAAAGCATAGTGCTGTCAAAACAAAAATATGACTTTATTGCTGATACCATACAGATCATCCAAGCAATAAAAGAAAAATTTTCTACTTGATTTACAACCTTTGAAAAAATAAAAGTTTCAAAAGTTCGCCAACTATCCCCGGTCTTCCTTACAGCGATTTATTTTACACTTAATTTTTCGAAATGAAAAATGTTTGAGAGATTGAAAATTGGTGGTAGAACAAGTCCATTAATATAACTTTTTTCGTCTTTTACTGCTACAGGTCACTAACTGTTAACGTCAAATATTTTTAATAGAATAAAATTAATTCCTTATGGTTTACAAGCCATACTGTATTTTCATTCAGTAGATTGTAAACCAAAACAATTTTGAATTTTTTTCAAAATGTTTCTTTTTTTTTTTGCTAACATCCCTTTGTGTACAGTGAAGATTTTTTCTTATAATTGTTAAAAAATGATCTAACTTTGTGGGAAACTTCATAACATTCGACTGAATGGTCATGACCTTTGTGAAATGTAGATAAATAAGCTTTTCATTTTATTGCAAGCAAAGATAATCACCAAAACATCTTCATTCGAAAAATCTACACCCGTTCTTTGTTTAAAAAAACACAAAATGAATATTTTTTCCTGCACTGCCAAATGAAAACGCTACCACTCGAAAATATTGCACATTTGACATCGACATTAACATTCAAATTTTCTTTGTGCGGAAGAAAATTTTCAGTTCACAAACAGGTCTTGCACGACCCAACGTCTGGCATAACTGCCAGTTAATAAATTACGCAACGCCAAGCTTAACTAATGCTGTTGCGTGCTTTTTGTTCCTCTCGACTGTGTTTGACATGTAAATGTCCGACAAGGGACCAAGGAGCAACAAGGATAAGAGAGAAGAACTGGTTGTCTCGCTTTTTGATTTATTCTTCCAAGGAATTTTGGAAATATGAGTAGAATAATTGGGGTGCGCCTACTCACGTAAAGCATATTTTTCGTCTTTCGCTTAAGATTCCTTAAACAGGAATATTTTTAAAAGCATGTTTTTTTTTTTTTTTTTTTTTTTTTTTCAATCTTTATTGGCTATTTGAACAATGTTGCTAAACAAAACAGATATTTTATGTGAGGCATGTGTGCATGTTTGGCGCGTGTTTTAAATTTACTTTTTTATTCAATTTCTGAAACAAACAGTAAAAAGGCTGCATTTTCTTTTGAGGTTACAAAATGAACAAAAAATGAGAAAAGAAAAACAACTATATGTGATTTGAAAGTTTATAATGACATTAAAGATTAAAGGTCACATGCATTTTAAACGATGGTTAGCCTGCTATTTTAATTTGAGACTCGCTGATTTGAAGTAAGAAAAATTTAAGAGAATTCTAAAAATGAGTATAATAATAGTCGGTTTATAAAATCTTGTATTGTACTTGCGCGTAAGCAAATATAAGTAGCACCGGAAATAGCAAGTATGGTATTTGCATCTTTTCGCTCGTTTTGTTAATAATGAGTTGATTTACAAATTTAAGACCAATCAATTTTTAAAGCAAATTTTCCTTTTTGCAGTAAAAAACGAGCTGATGTGTGCCTCATATGACTTCCTTTTACTCCAATTTAATGTCATTTTGTTAATGTCATTTTCCCATTATTGGTAATTTTAATGCGATTCAATAGTTGACTATCAAAATATCACCAACAGTGGCCAAATTGAAACCAGATTTTAAAAAAAAAAAAACTCCGCCAAATTTGTCGCCAAGTTGGCGACAAAACTTGGTGACCAAAAGACTGGCGATAAATCGCCAAGTGTCCTCCAAATTGTAACACCACTTGAGTTTACATCGAAATTAACAATGATTTCCTCCCAAAAAGGGGCAAAAGACCCCTTTAGAAACACCCGAATGCAACCAAAAGGTGAGGTGCACAACTAGACCCCACTAGGAGTCTGGGTACTAAATTTCAACTTTCTAGGACATACCGTTCTTTAATTATGCAACGTACATACATACATACGTACATACACACGTCATGAGAAAACTCGTTGTAACTAACTCGAGAATCGTCATAATGGATATTTCGCGAGTCTATGCGTTCTTAGGCACTTATCCACGTGTGATCGAGTCGAAAAAAAAACGAGCTGATGTGTGCATCACATGACTTCCTTTTACTCCAATTTAATGTCATTTCCCCATTATTCGCTATTTTAATGTGATTCAATATTTATTCTCTAAATATCACCAACAATGGCCAAATTGAAACCAAAAAAAAAAAAAAAAACTCCGCCAAATTTGTCGCCAAGTTGGCGACAAAACTTGGCGACCAAAAGACTGGCGATATATCGCCAAGTGTCCGACAAATTATAACGCCACTTGAGTTTACATCGAAATTAACAATGATTTCCCCCCAAAAAGGTGCAAAAGACCCCCTTAGGAACATCCGAAAGCAACCAAAAGGGGAGGTACACAACTAGACCCCACTACGAGTCTATGTACCAAATTTCAACTTTCTAGGACATACCATTTTTGAGTTATGCGAGATACATACGCACATACGCACATACACACATACGCACATACATACAGACGTCACGAGAAAAGTCGTTGTAATTACCTCGGTGATGGTCAAAATGGATATTTCGCGTGTCTATACATTCTTAGGCACTTTTCCGCATGTGGTCGAATCGAAAAAAAAACTCAACATTCATTTGGGGGTGAGCAAAATGGAAATTAAGGGCGATTTTTGAGTGAAAATTTTTTCGCGAATACAATACTTCCTTTTTTGTAAAAGGAAGTAAAAAACTCATCATTCAATCGGCGGTGATTAAAATGGAAATTAAGGTGAATTTTTGAGTGAAAATTTTATCGCGAATACAATACTTTCTTTTTTGTAAAAGGAAGTAAAAAAGAACACAGATTAGAGTAAAAGTAACTAAAGAAGTAAAACATTTTAACAAAATCATAAACCATTCTATTACGAAACTAATATTTCAACTGTCGACTGCCTAATCAGAAATGTCTGACTGCGGATGGGGAGGTCCTGGGGTCGAATCCCGGCTCGCGCATGGATGTACTTTCTCTCTGTTGTCCTTTCTTTGTGTGAATACGCTGTTGCGTTGCAAATGGTTGCCTACACTGTAAACGGGTCCTTATAGCATGTGTGTACTGTGGAAGTCAGACATAGCTGTCAGCTTAGGACTGGAAGTCAGCTTAGTTGACACAAAACAACAACATTTTACTTTTTCTAGAACACAACTCGTTTATCGAGGATGAAAGGAAAACTAAGAAACTTCTGTTCGAGTTATCTTTAGCATTGCTTTAAAATGATCAATTCGACTGAGTGTTGTTGATATTTCCCTCATAAAAAATATCTATCATAAAGCTAGTGAACATGTTTGATGTCACTTTCAGGTGCATATTGTATTGCATGAAATCTTTCAGCTTGAGTACAAATTTAAAGCTGAATTTGTAACTATTCTTATAAACGACAGTAAAACTTGATTTTTTATGTTGGATATTTTAAACTGGAGGGAAGAAACGAAACTCAAAAACTCAAATTTAGAAAAAAATACAAAAAAAAAAAGGGGGGGGGGGTAATAATATTGGCTATAAAGTCGTTCCGAATACCTTTAAAGCTATGAATATTAAGGGAGGGGGAGTATATTTTCAGAGCTTTACAAATTCTTTGAAACTCCTCTTTTTTGTCATATTCTTGTTATAATATGACTAATAGCAAAACACATCATAAATAAATAAAACATTGCACCAAATATTACAAGCAGTTTTCTGCAGACAAAATTTCAAGCACCTGTAGGGAGAATACTCAAAAAATGAGACAGCAGGTAAAGTACTTTTTTAAGTGTTGGCGTGACAACGGTTTTAAGTTTAGTGAAGTTAAAGACATTTGTCTATTTTAGCTTTCTATTGCTCTCACGCAGTATCAAAACCTGATTTCTACAAAAATGTCTGAACTATTCTTTATTACACAAATTACTTCATATTTATTTTAGATAATGTTGCAGTAGTTTCACATAATAAAACATTTTTGAATTTATAATCAAAAATTAGTAACAGGTATACTTCAAAAATCGGTTAGTGTTCATGTCTTATAAACCGTAAATTTAAAAAGAAATCGACGAAAACTGTGGTCTTTATGTATGATACAAGTGTATAAATATTAATATATATTTAAATTAGATTAAAAAAACTTAAAACTAGATTTAAAATTTTTTTTAAAAAAGCAATATGGTAGTGATTTAACTATTGCTTAGGCTTTTTTTTTTTTTAATTTCCTATTTTTGGACAGTTGCCATGAGAGGTATCATTTATTTAAACATTTCATAAAGTTTGATCGAATTTTAGGTCTCTTCTGTTTAACCTTCAATTTCGTTACGCTTTAGAGGAAAACTACAATGAATTCAAGCGCTTAAGTTTATTAACGCTCCAATAAATAATTTGTAAGATGTTTGAAAATTAAGTCTATGTACTAAATATTTTTTTATATTTTTGCAAAGCATTCAAAGAAATACTTTTTTTTTCTCTCCATAACCATCCGCGAGCTTGAATATTAAATAATTACTAAAAAGCAAACATGGCGAAATTAATTTAAATTATGATTATACAAAGATTTTTATATCAATATTTTTGCTACTTCCGCGAATAAACTAATTAACTTTGTTTTCTTCAGCGTTCATTTTCTTTAGAAATGAAGCAAAACCTCTATCAATGACGTTGCATTAAAGTTTAAACAAATGACGAATAAATTAATGATTTCTAATAGTTAGGGCACATGATAAATGGTTATTGAAATTTTAGTTTGATGATTCATTTGACAGTAACATAGAGAAAAAAAGGCAGGTTTTTCTAAGCATCTCCAATCTAGATTAAAAAATTTTTAACCTGACACTTAAATAGGAAAGCAGTAATTTGACCAATATTGCTGTCAATAAAAATTTTCAAGCTTTTGAAACACATGGATAAAATAGTAAAATACATTGCATGCTTAGAATAAAAGTAAACCTTATGCAGTTTGTTTCTTCTTTTTTCTTTTCTTTTCCTAAATAACAGCAACAAAGAAAAGTTATTTTAGCTGGCTTAGAACAAATTTGAAACTGAAATTATACTAGAATTCAAACAGAGAAAAAAGATTTTTTAAAAAAAGGTAAACTGAGATATTAACGTATTATGAAAATGAAAACATAATGTACTTTGAAACCGAGATCAAAGTTCTAAAAAAACATTTCTCTTCGTCAAAAACTAAATAAATACAAACGATTAGCCGCAATTAAAACGATGATAAAAAGAATAAGTGGATTGCTTCAAAATTTTATTAGCAAGTTTAGTCGCATTTAGCTATGCCAGAATCGAAATGCCATAATGTCCTTTTCAACCGTAAGTGTGAAAAGAAAGAAAGTGCAAAATGATCAAGAAAAAACTAAAATAATAGTATGTTAAATTGATACAATAGTTAATTTTTACTTCCTTTTACAAAAAAGGAAGTATTGTATTCGCGAAAAATTTCTCTCTCAAAAATCGACCTTAATTTCCATTTTGCTCACCCCCGAATGTATGTTGATTTTTTTTTCTACTCGACCACATGTGGATAAGTGCCTAAAACGTATAGACATGCGAAATATCCATTTTGACGGTTCCCGAGTTAATTAAAACAAGTTTTCTCGTGACGTCTGTATGTATGTCGCATAACTCAAGAACGGTATGTCCTAGAAAGTTGAAATTTGGTACGTAGAATCCTAGTGGGGTCTAGTTGTGCACCTCCCTTTTTGGTTGCATTTGGGTGTTTCTAAAGGGATCTTTTGCCCCCTTTTGGGGGAAATCATTGTTAGTTTCGATGTAAACTCAAGTGGTGTTACAATTTGGCGGACATTTGGCGATTTATCGCCATTCTTTTGGTCGCCAAGTTTTGTCGCCAACTTAGCGACAAATTTGGCGATTTTTTTAAAAAAATCTGGTTTCAACTATTGAATCACATTAAAATGCTTAACTTGTTTACTTATTTCTACTCTAATCTGCTTTTTTTTTTTTTTTGCCGTCCTTTTGTTTATAGGATAAATTGAATAAGTGATAAAATAATGTCTCAACAAAACTTCTAGCAACAAGGCCTAAATTTTTTTTCTTTTTTAAAAATTACTTTTTGTTTAATCAGTTTAAGTTAGTGCTACACAGTGCTTTTTCAGTGTAAATGCATTTTACACAGTTACGATGCATATTTTCTCTAAAGCTGTTTGTAAAGAAACACATTTACAGATTAATAGCGTAGTTAAAATATCCAAATAAAATAGCATCAATGGTTGACAAAAATGAATGAAAATTTTTTAAAGATCTTTATGTGTAAATTTATAGTTTCACAGAAAGAACATTAAGAGGATATTTTAACAGGAAAGCAATTACAATGACTTTTTGAAACTTTCTCAAGAAATTATACGAGCAAAACTGACAAATTCTAATGTAACATGATGAGCAAGTATCGTAGTCAAATATTGCCACATTTAAACAGCGAAGAAAACTAAAGAAATGTAAAATTTTAACTGTTATTCAAAACACGACAAGCAAACAAATCATCATTCATGAAGCAAATGCACCCATTGTGTCTCTTCCGAATAATAATCTGTTATTCCGCCAATATGTTGGCAAGTAGTTTAGATTTCAACCAAATCCCTTCCTCCCCCCCCCCCCCTTCCTGCCGACAAAGTTTTGCGGCTTAAGGGAAAGAATGATTTCAAGTTCTCAGTTACTCAACGCGAACAAATCCTTATTTTCTCAAGAAAATTTACTGAATAATGCACCAGAAGTTCCAAGTAATACTTCTTCAAAAAAAAACTTGCGTTCTTCAAATCGTCGTCGTCTCGCAAAAAACTCAGAAAATAATTCTTAGAGTCAAACTTAGTTTTGATGTTATTTTATTGAAAAAAAAAAAAAAAAGAGTCCTTTAAGTAGACGCCTACTGAATACAAAAGTGATCGGACTTTTAGCTTAACCCTTTGACTACCATGTGGCATTTTTTGTAAAGTATGGACATTTGTGATGATTAAAAAAAACAGTACGCATATGCTTTCAACCATAACTTTCGTTTTTGGCTAATATTAAGATTATAATGTCTCAGGAACATGGAAAAATCATATTTATATACTATTTGTATTAAAAATTTCACAAAATAAATTTTAAACTTAGAGGACATAGTGTATATGGGTCATTCTTCAAAAAGTGAAACTTTTCTGTCACTCGCCTTTTACAGTAAAAACTTAAAGGAACAATTCATTTAACAATGATTTTTAATTTCATCAAAAATATATCTATTTAAACTTGCCAACATCTTTTTAATAATAATTTTTATTTTAGCTTTGTTTGGTTCACAACATGTGAATTCTCACCTCCGTGGCATGTCACACACCTTGTGTGACTGTTTATGTTGCTTAATAATTTGTTTAATTATAAGTATATACTTATTTATTTATTATTCCTTTCACAAGTATCTCAAATAGTAATTGTTTAAGTATATTTATTTTTTTAATATTGTGTTTTAGTTTGTTTTAATAAGACAAGGAGTTATGTCGCACAATAAATTCTCACCTCCGTTACCTAAACACAAAATGCCATTTTTCATTAACACGTGGCAGTAATGACCCTTGTTTATTTTCATTCATAGTTGAAGTTGTGAAATTTTTGTCGAAAAACAAGAAGATAGATTTTGTTGTAAAAACTTAGTGTGGTTATTTTGAATTCTCACCTTCGTGAACTTTAATTTCAGGGATGTAAAGTAATGTAAAAAATGAAGTGAACATGTTTTCATATGCTTAACATGTGCAGATTGTAGCAACGAAGAAAAAAAAAATTTCCCTGAAAAATGTATAGTAGGCCTATATTAATAGAAAATTCCTCAATAATAGGCATTCTACCGAAATCATAATTTGCCAGTATATCTTTAAATTTACTAAATACTATTTTTTAACAAACATTTGAAACTACTAACCAAGCCGTACTCTAATTAAGGGAGCTTAATATTATCTTTCCACTAATTATTAAAATAGCTGATTGTTTGCACAATTAACAAAATCACCATTTTGACATTAAATTGGCCTCGATTTTTAAATATTGAAAGTTTTCTTTTTTTTTTTCCCGTGAACAAGGTATTTTTTTATTTTTATTTATGAGTAAAATAATTGGAACTTAGCTGGGCCATTGTTTATGGTTACTTTTAGTAGGTAACACTTTCATGTAAGAAGGAAAAAAAAAGAAAAAAAAGGTTTCGAAATTGAAAAAATATTTGCGTTCAAAAGTTACGTTTTCTGGAGAATGATCCATATATTCTACTATCCTTATAGGGTGAAAGTTACCCCCTTCATTTGTATTTGTACCATACTTCCATAAAAAAAAAAGTTGTCAAAAATATTATATACTTTGTTAAATAACAAATTTTGCCCACATCGCCAAAACTTATTAGGATCTAATCATATAGCTCGGCTTCCTATACAACTTTGTTACAGCAAATGGAATTATGTTTAAGTTTACAAGTTAAGTTCATGTGAATTTACGAAAAAAGATATTTGACCATCCGTGTTCACTGGCCGGCCCCTCAATCTGTAGCAAGAACACTCAACTCCTAATCAGTACACGGATTATCCGGTTTTCGGATTAAATACGTGCAGTTTGAAAATTGCTCTATCATCCGAATTTGATGGATTTTCCATGCATTGAAAATAATTTTTCAAAGGAATTAAAATATTGTTTGAGTATCACCGAAATAGGAATTTGAAAAGTTACAAATGTTACTGGATTGGTAAACAAGTATGCATTTATACTTAATGATCTTTGTGGGAGTATTGTCACGCAGTTTGCGACTCATCTTTTCTTCAAGTTAGGAATCGTGAAGTTACCAGGTTGAGAAATGGGATCAAAGCGAGTAGCTTATTTCGTTATTTCTCTCTCTCTCTCTGCGAAGGAGAGTTACAAAGTTGACGTTCATGGTATCGGCAAAGAAAGAATTTTTAAATAAATATATTTTAATTTCACTTTTATGGTTTGTATAGAGACACTATTACTCAACGTACTGTCAGTGGCGTAGCTAGGGAGGGGCGGAGGGGGCGGTCCGCCCCGGGCGGCACTTTTTGGAGGGCGTCAATTTCACACTTTTGATGCGAAAAAATTTACCGCATTTTCCAAATAAGTAAATCATGCTTTTGATTTTTTTCAAGAGTCAAAAAAAAGTCTTTGAATTCTAAGGTTGTGGTACGACTATGATAATAAAATTACTCAAATACAAAACCTATGTGCTGTTCTTGTGGACATCTCAGCCAGGGCCGTGCCGTCCCTATGTGCGAGGCCGTGCGACGCACGACGGCGCCACAGTCAAAAAGACGCCGAGCTTTACCAATCAAAAATGCTCCAAATGGGGAGAATCTCTCCAACCAAAAAAATAAAATTGAACTTTTCATTATATCCAGGGCCCCATTAAGCCAAAGTAATGCCCAGGCGCTGGAAAAATTTGGTGCCCCTCTCGTAAGAAAATCTGCACATTTTTGATGTGGAAGTTTTTAAAAAAGAGAAGAAATAAAGAAATTTACCCCGTTTTGGTGCCCTACAATTGTGGTGCCCAGGTCCATGGACCTGTGGGACCGTGCGCTCATCAGATCCTGATTATATTTAATGATGGTGGTGAAACTACGCTGCTCATTAAAACAAACAATCCTCTCGCTGCCTATCTAAAAAGTAAAAAATATTGCCTTGTTGTATCTAAACATGCTATTAACACCCGTTATGCTATTTAATATACATACATTAGCATTTTTCTACCTAATGTGGAGCCGTTAATTCTGTTTCGGTATCTCTATAGTCCAAAAGACTGAGCATATGAGGCGCAAGAAATTTTTTATTCCCCATTTTGGATCCTGAGGTGAAGATGTTGAATTCTAATTTGTGCAATATGTCTTTTTGCAATTTTTTGTTATTGTTCGTCGCAATTCGACTATTTCATGTTTTTATACATAAAAAATACTGTAAGCCCATTTGCAGTATTTTACTTGTGCGTAATATTTGTACATTGTAGACAACAATTTTGCGAAACTTTTTTGTTCCAAAAAGTAACGACTTGACCATAGTTACTCGATTCCCTCGCCCCCCCCCCCCCTTTTCACTAATTATTTGTGTGTCTAAAAAATGAGCTTTGTACAATGTATTTGTTTTAGACATCATGTTCAATGCCTTCCATATTTTAAAATTATTATTTTTATTGGAAGGGACTTCAGTTTCAAATTTTAAAGAGGGATGTCCTCAATACTTCAATTTGGAAATATAATAAATACCCTTGTTTTCATGTTTCAACAGATATAAAAGTTTGATTAATTATTCATTAATTAGAGATTGGATTGGAGTACCCAGTTCCAATTGTGTTTTAAGAAATACCACTGACACACACATGACGAATTATGAACTGATTGGAATAATAGTATAGACCTCCATGTCCAAATAAGTTTTTAAAACAAAATTCCAGCTGAAATTTAATTATGCATTTTTTAAAGTAAAAATAAAAAAAATACATTAAAGGTAGGATTAATCAAGTTGGAATTAAAACCAAGCATATCAATCTATACTTCTAGTCTGGCAAACAAATAATATTTTAAAGCAAATGAAACAACGTTAAAAGCAAACGTGCAAGAGCACTGCAGACACGTCAGTGACGGCTCGTCACTATGGGCCGAGCCCACCCGGATAAATTGTGCATAGTTAGATTATATAAAAATGTCTTTTTGTGTTTCAGTTTTAAATAAAATCAGGCATGAAACTGATTTTAAATTTCTAGCACTCTGCTAATCACTAATATAAGAAAAAAGTGTTCCTTTTCTGTTGACTAGCAAAAGCGCTTTAAGAATGATCCTTCAGGCCATTTCAACAACGGCCCACAACTTAACCAACCGCGAGCATTACGAAAACGGCAAGCGACGTTACCCCGAACGATGTGTATGGGCCGGCTCCCTTCCTCTCTTTCGAAAAATATCTTCATCCCATAGCAATAGTAGAAGCAGTGGGGGGAATGTGTCTTGTCTCGCATTGCTTATACAATGTTTCAGAGAGGCAAAGGGCAGAAATTTCGGAGCCTACCCCACGGGGAAAGGAAAAGTTCTCTCTCTCTGTTTTGATTTAATCTATTTTTTCCTTTCCTTTAATCTTAAACGGCTGTTACTATCAGGTATTGGGGTTCACAATATTTTGGGTTCCCACTCATTTCATTGCATGGGATGCCCATTTTAATTTCTTTATTTTTCTTTATGGAACCAAGTGCGCATTCTCGAAATTTCTGAACAGAGATTTTATTTTCGAAAAGGCGTTTGTCATTTTTTAAGTTTCAGTTTGAATTTAGGTTCGGTTGGTTTTCAGTGTCGGGATAGTATAATAAGAGTTAAGACTATTTTTTGGAATTAAAAGCTGTTCCTAAAATAGTCTTCAATGAGTGTGATTTTTTTCAATTTTCTTTCAAGCTAGATATTTGGTTAAAGTAATAAGTCTTAATCGTGTTGGGCTTATTTTCATGCCTCTACTACGCTAGAGTATTCTAGCACTGAACAAACCTAAATTATTACTCAACTAAAATTAAAAGTAATTTAATTTTCTTATAAAAATAACGTATTGGTAATTAAGTAAACTGCGTGTTTCTAGAAAAATTAGTTACCAGTTTCGTAATTTGATATAAACGAAGCATGTTAAAGTGAAAGTTAGTGCTGCTGCATGATCCCAGTCACAATCTAATTTTTGCTATCCTGCATGGGAAAAAGGGGGGGGGGTCTCATTGGTCTTCATTGCCCTATTATTTGGCACCCCCACCTTAGTTCTCTTCATTTTATCCGTTTTCCTTTTTTTTTTGTGAAAACTTTATACAATTGTCAGAGGCAACCCGAACTAAAACTTTTAGGAGGAGCGGTGGTTAAGTTGTCACTTCACAAAATGAAACTCCGAACTTTACCAAATGATAAAAAATGAGCATGCACCTACTTAAATATAATTAGAAGATACTCTAGGCCTAAACAGCTATATGGACTCCAAATTTGCCAAATAAAGAATATTTTGGGAGGCCACAATGACTTCCATCGGGGTGCCCCTGATAACAGCGGGCCCCACCCGCCAAATTAAGCCACGAGCCATCAAGACAAGTGTTTCTGTATTACAAGGAACACCTTTTTCAGTGCATAAAATGCGAGAATATTAATGTAAAAAAAAATTGGATATTTGTCGGATGTCTTTAAATTCGTAAGCTCACATTTTATGCATTGAAAAAAGCATTCCTTTTAATGCCAAAACACGTGTTTGCAGTGTTCCTGCACATTCGTGCTTTTGACGTTGTTTTATTTTTTAAGAAAAGGTATTTTTATACTTCTTATAAATAATTTTGGAAATGGCAAAAATCTATTTAATAATATAAACATTTCACATTTTCTGTACTTACCTTTTTTGTCCCCATTTTTAATCATTAAGTTTTATCACTTTTGGGGCTTTAAAATATAAGATTTACTCCATTGAAGCATAACAGACATCATTATTCTCAAAATTTGAATTTTACTTGTAAGTCTAAATTGTAAATGATTGCGGCATTTTATATGCTTGCACTTTTTTATTAACTGTAAAATCCGGTTTGAACAATATTCAATTGTTTACAACTACTCGGTATTGGCCGAGTACCTCATCAAAATTTGGCCGAGTACCGAGTATTCCGCAAATTGTCCAAGTAAGCCGAAGTACCGAGTTCTCAGTATGTCTCTAATTTAAGCTATTTTTTATACTTATTGACAAAAAATGAAAGACGTATGCAATAGGTTTCTGGCAAGGGGGACCGTCCTGATAATAAATGCTTCAGCTATGGTATATACGTCTGCCTTGCTACGCTTTCACTCCTTCTCCGCTTTGTTCTTAATTTCGGGTTACTTATTAATTAGAAATTTTTTACTTACATTCAAGTTTTCATTTACATTTTTCACTATATAGTCAAGTAACATGCGGCTATCTTCCCATGCTTTTCTACTTGCACATTGCTCAATTTATTTTTAACTATACATTTGATATTTGAGTGTTATTATGTGAAATTCGTTTTTCTTTAGGTTACTTCTATGCATTAAGTTACTCACAATCAACTGTAGTTTCAATTTCGTGCAAATAACGCAATAAATAAAAATAATCATAATAAAAGTAAAAAGAAAAAACCCGAACATATCAAATAAAACGAACTATGTTTCAACTGCCAAAATACGCAATAAAAGCTGCACATGAACAAAAGTGATTTTTTCCCCCTCACATTAATATGAAAATTAAAGCACAGTAGGGACATCAAAGACTCAATTTGCATTCAAACAAAAACAACGAAATAACGAAGCTGACAATTAAGTATATATCTAAAGAATTAACTAGCAATTAAAGCACGTGTTTCACGTTAACAAGCCCAGCGATTTGGCGATATACGATAGTAAAGAAATCACATGACAACAAAAACCCTGTAGGAAAAAAAAAACCCGTAATTCAATTAATATGAGCAAAAGCAGTTTAAAGACAAAATAAAGCTGAAAATTATAATAATAGCGAAACAAAAATTGAATGAGCGAAAGCATGGAAGAGGCAAACACGTAAACAAATCGCCGGTCGCCGGTAAAGCTACAAGCAAGTTCTCTTCACTTCAAGCCCGAAACTGATTAGTATGGAGCAAAAAAAAAAATATGAAAAAAAGTGAACGAATTAAAAAAGAAAAAAAATGCAGCATTTTCGGACAAACTATCAGAATACGAACTAGTGTTGTATTAATTTTCATTGTCGTGAATTGCTTAGATTTTGTTGGACTCTAGATTTTGCAGTAGGACAGGAAAGTTATTGCGCAATCAAACAGTTAATTTCATTTATAGATTGGTTCTTTTATGTCAATCGTATCTTGTTTTTATGGATAACAATGTAGAAATATGTGTTCAAATTAGTATAATTTTAATTCAAAAAGTAAAAATCAAAATTATGATATCAGTTATAAAAAAATAATTTAAATAAATACTTGATAAAGATACATAAGTATTTGCAAATTTCTAGTTTAAATCTTCAAAAACATCAAAATTGCATTGTACTATCACAGATTATATACTTAAAAACTAAAGGACGCCTATGTTCACAATAATTTCTTTAACATCGAAAAACTCCATTCGACATCAACATTTAATAAAAGAAAAAAAGTGTAAAATTTCCCAAAGAGCTATTTTATGACTCAAAATTTAAATTTATATAACTTTGGATTTCTTACTTTTTTTTTAGAATCTCAAAATTTCAGTCATTGTAAAAAAAAAGAAAAAAGTATCAACATTCTGTTTCACAGATTTTCTGGCGAAACGCCCTGGAGGGTCTATCCCCCCCCCCCCATCGCAAAGGGGTGAAAACCCCTCATGTAAACTCCTGAGCATTAAGAGCCTGTTTCATATTTAGCAATGATCCGATGCCAAACTGTGGATTAGTATTAAAAAAACTCCATGGGGGCGACCCCCCCCCCCGCCCCCCACATATGGGCGAAAATCCACCTATGCGAGTTCTTACTGATCAAAGGATTTTCTGTGTCAAATTTGTGAAAGATCCGACGAAAACAGATATTGTACAAAGAAGACATCTCAATGAGGGGGGTCGCCCCCCCTCATTAAGGGTCCCCCCCTCCCACACAAGTCGAGATTCCCCTTGCGTAAATTTCTGAGCATTGAACGACCTCTGTTCAAATTTAGCAAAGATCCGATGTAAACTGAATTTTTATAAGCCCCCCCCCATGGGGGTCGACCCCCTACAGGGAGCAAAAACACCAATATGAGCTCCTCCTGATCAAAGGACCTTGGTGCCAAAATCCCTTTAGATCCGATGAAAACTGAATTTGAATAAGAAAAACCTTTTTCAATGGGGGGGGGGATAATCGACACTCCCCCCCCCCCAACTATAGGAATGAGAGGAATCCCCCTCTGAATTCTTGAGCATCAAAGGATCTTCGCACAACATTTATAAAATGAATTTTCAAAAAAAAAAAAAAACTTTAAAATTTCGAAAAAGAAAATCGCAAAAATCGTTGTTCGTTCGATGTTAATGGTATCTGCAGATTTTTTTCAGATTTTACTTTAGCGCCAAATTGTTTTTGAATTTGTGTAGAAATTCTTGAGACAAATTTAACAAGCTGTGAATGACTCTAAAATGGTTCAAAAAATTCTTCAGATATTTTTGAGGCAAAACAAAATCTTAAAAATATCTTCAGATTTCTGCAGAATTTCTCAAGAAAGCGGCACTTTCTAGAGAAAATTTTAAGATCCTTTTTAGTGGGGATAACAGAGGTACTTTGATCATACTTTCTCAACAATTTTTCAGTGAAAGTCATAAGAAAGAAAGGGATAAAGAGAAGTATATGCTGCCATGTGCAGGTAAATGGCAGTAACTGCCAATTTTTAATTTTTATTTTTTTTCATTTTTTTCATTTTCGTCATCTAATGTACGTTATCTTTATTGTACAAGCTGGCTTATTTGGTTTCCGCTGAAAAAAAGGCGCGAAAACACCGTCTAATTTCAACGTTTTCCTACTGTTAGTATTGAATCCACCACACATTTCTGCAAATATCTCGAAAACTCATTTCTGAAGATACTGCCGTGTACCTGCACACGGCAGTATGTAAGAGTCGGGTGAAAATACCTCCGAAAAAGAAAAAAAAAAGCCAAAAATATATTAATTCATATAATCTTTTTGATAAATTGGCAAGTGGGAAATATGTGTTTCGTCTGCTCCCACCCCCAAGGCCGTATCCAACGAGGGGGTGAGGGTCAGAACCCCCCCTCTCCCCGAAATTTTCGAAGTTTCACATGCTGTAAAAAATTGCCAAAAATTTCGTTTTTTGGTCTTCAACTCAAAAATTCGAATTGTCCCCGAGCACCCCCCCCCCCCATATTACCAAAGATCGTTTAAACTTTCGCTTTTAGGGCTTCAATTCTGAAAAAAATTCTGGGGGAGTGCCGCCGAAAATTACCGAAAAGTGAACCCCAAACCTATCCTCCCACAAACAGTACCGAAGATCCTCTAAATTCTGCCTTTTTAAAAGCTAATCTAAAAAAAAATTCAACAGAATGTCTCTTAGCACCCTCCCCCCTCTCTCTCCCCAACATAATTAACGATTGTTTTAAATTTAGTTCTCAGGGCTTAAATTTTGAAATTTTTCTGGAGAGGAGCTTCCAAAAACTCTTCCCTCTAACATCATTGAAAGTCAACCAAAATTACATTTTTAGAGCTTCAATGGGCAAAGATTACCAGTCCCCTTAACGTTACTAAAGATGGTATCACAGTTGTGTTTTGAAGATTTCAATTTCAAAAAATTCCCAGAGATTGACCCCAATCTCTCTTTCCTCAAACATTACCCAAAGATAGTCTAAAACTGCGTTTTTGCAACTGCAATTTAAAAAAATTTCGGGGAAGAGCCCCGAGCTCCCCTTTCCTACACAGCATAATATCTCAATCAACAATTGCATTTTGAAAGATTTAAATTCAAAGAAGGATCGGGGGAGCGCCCCTAAACCTCCCCCCCCCCTCTTTACTACCAATGATTGTCTAAAATGCATTTTAAAAACTACAAATTCCGAAAATTTCTTGGGTTGGACCGTTGAATCTCTCCTTCCCTTAACATCACCAAAAATCTTCGAAAACTGCGTTTTTAGAGCTACAATTTTAAAAATTTCGTTGGCGAGCTCCCGAATTGATTTTATTAACATAATTAAAGATATAACAATTGCAGTTTCGAAAAGTGGACGGGGAAGCAACCTCAAACCTCTTCTCCCTCTAACATTGGCAAAGATCGTCAAAAATGCCTTTTCAAACTATAAATTCTTAAACTATCTGGGGGAGAAGCGAGAAGCCCCTGTATTTAAGACACATGTGATATAAAAAAGAGATCTTCAATTTCATATACCTTCCATTCATTTTTCGACTTCAGAATGGCCCTGAGAGTTGGATCATGCCGCGGCAGGAATTTTTGACTAAGAGGTCAAGTGTTGCAATAAAAACACTTACTGGTGGTGCAAAAGAGGGTTTTAACTCTTTTGAAAAAACCAAAAAGAGTTCAAAATTGCGTTTTTAGGCCCTTGATTTTGAAAAATTTTCGGGTCATAGTCCCCGATCCCTGCTATCCTCCCTAAGATCACAAAAGGTGCACTTACAGAATTTTGATTTCGAAGCTTTACGGGAGGACAGCAACCACTTACCTGCTCCTTATGCCGTCGTACCAAACAAAATAGAAAATCATATTTCTTGGACTTTGATTCCAAACAGTTTTCCCTGGAGAACCTCTTTTCCTTGTTTAACACTACCAAAGAGAACTTTAAATTGTGTTTTAAGAAGGGAAAACTCCTAAATTTTATTCTCCTTCTCGTTATAAAATCACCGGAAGAAAATTTGTAGTAGCGTTTTTAGTCTTGTTGTCAAAAATTTGTGAACTCACCTTCTCCCAATTTGAGAACTCCCAGCGTCATCAAGCGTATAGGTCTTATAACTTTTAAAAAAAATCCGAGTTAGAGCAACCACATCCTCCTCTAACATGTCAACATGTATCCCAAAATTGCGTTTTTACAACTTCAATAACAAAATTTCCCAAATGCGGTTTTAAGTTTTCAAAAATTTCCCGGAGAGCGTCCGCAAACCAAATCCTTTCCCTTGTGTTACTGCCAAATATAGCCAGAATTGCGTTTAGTAAAAATGTCTTTTGAAATTGCGTCTAAATTGAGATATCGAACCCAGTGTCAGTTTGGAATGCATTTCAAAATATTAAAAATACTCCTAGGTCTGCTTCTCCCTTACAATCATTTGGGCACTCCTGACCCTCAGAGCTCATGTAAATGATTGGTGGTATAAATTACTATTTCATGTTCCTTATGACCTTGGTATCTTTCGCAATTGCGACATTTACGACCACTACACATCTTTTTCTGAACCAATAAAACTTGTACATTATTAAGTTTTGATTAAACAATATTATATTAAGTAACTTAGATTATTTGAGTAAACATTTTCTCGCATCTTGATAAAGTAACTTTAACTCTCTCTAATTCAGTAAAATTATTGTTCAAAAGAAACAAAATCCATAAATCAACTAATAATACCGCCTAACCTTTCCCACGTCTTCTTCCAAAAAATGTTTCATTTTGCTTTGTTGCCATCCCCCCCCCCACCCCTCTGAGATATGTCTACCAATATGCAATATGCTTCAAAAATGCTTTTTTGTCTAAAATTTTTGAACTCCCTCCCCCCGAAGCAAAATCCTGGCTACGGCCTTATCCATCCCCCCCCCCTCTTTCCTAAAACATTTTGAGGGAATAATTTAATTCGAAAATGCACGATCCTTCTCCCCCGAAAAAGCTGGACAAGAACATTTTGGTTCCAAACCTTAATAACATGCATTGAAAGAAAACTTTGTGATATTGATGACAAGGTTTGCGCGGTTTATCATGAGTGTGTGGATATTTTTCTTTTATTATTGAAAGTTGATTAACGTCTAGAAAACCAACGTTACTAAGAAAATGTCATGGGTATTGTTAAAAGCGTTAGATTTTTTTTTAAAGCTGAATTTCATTACGTAAAAATCAAGTTATAGTGAAACATCCCACTATATTTCTATGACTAGTTTCGTAGCTTCATTTAAGGGGAATACGTACCATTTTCTTCCACTTCTATGAATTTTATAGTTTACTCGTTCTTCTAAAACTTTAATCAAATTAGAAATAACATTAAAAAACTAAAGTACTTACCAAACCAAAGTTTGAAAATACTAAGTCCCCTTCTCCCGCCTCCTCTGAAAAGAGATTTATGTCAGACAAAATGTCCATACGGGCCCAAAGTTAATAATTCAACACAAAAAAAAAAAGAAACAAAGCAAAAGAAACCATAAAGTTTTCAATGCGATAAAATACTGCATCATTTCACACATGTTATTGTATTGGATGTTCATCGAATACACCCTGTATTGAGAGTGAAAGTTTTTAGACCTCTCCTCAGCGTTCAGAACGAAGATTATAAAGAAAATGTGGTCTGTTAGCGTAATTAACAAACACTTAAAAGATAAAAAAAAAACATTCATTATCCTGTTTAAAATGCGTCAAATACGTTTAAAGGAGCTATTTTCCAGTCAATTAAAAGCTTATTTTCAGCTAAGAGAAGGGACTAATATATATATGCAGAATAATTCAAAGTGCTCTTAAAAAACTTCATATGAATAGTCAATTCATTATCATTTGTAGATGATTTTTCAATGGTATGATATTACTCTTATCAATTTTTGCTTAAAATTGTTTGGTATCAAAAGTTCGTTAGGATAGGTAATGACCACCACTTCATTAAATGGTTGAATATGTGTGCAAGAGAGTAAGCTTTATGTCTCATCATTAAGTTATGTTAGCAGTTTCTGAAAGATGCTGGAAGCGATCCAAGCTTGAAGCTAAATGTTTTTTCCCAGTATTTGTTTAAATAATTATTTTTTATACATTTAAGTTTGAATTCGGAAAATGCACAGAGAGATCACTGTTGAAGCTAGAAGAATGCAGTGAATTATCAAAATTATTCATGTTATTTATGTTATATACATGTTTGCACAATCAAAAATATTCTCGTGAGGAAAGATGGCTCATAAAGAAATATAAGAAAATGATTTTGTTGATTCAATTTTATCCTTAAAAAATCGGAATTTCGTATTAGACAAAGTTTTGTACTTTGTGTTTGGCCGGAATTCTGTATTAGAACAGTTTTATGCGGTTTTGGAACTATACCGGAAGCAAATCAAATTTCTTTGCCTTTAAGAATTTCAGTTTTAACATTTATGTAAAAACGTCGAGCTCAGTTTAAATACAGACTTTAACCATTTAGTTAATTTTTCATCACCTTAGCCACTTAAATTAATATTTTATCTGAATCCATTACATTAGAGTTAGTACCATTAAATTATTACTAAATTAGTACCTCTTAAATTAGAGTTAGAACCATTAAATTATTATTTTAGTATCCTTTTTATTGGAATTAGCATCATTAAATTATTATTCAATTAGTATATATTAAATTAGAATCAGATCTGTTAACTTAATTTTACATTAATATTTGTACCATTAGATTGATATTATATTACTATTAGTACGCAACTAGTTACTCGAAATTTCTTTAAGTTTTGATGGTTGTTTGATGCATAGTATAACAGACAAAATAATCATTAATGACAAACCAGCCGGTCGCCTTAGGCGATTAACAATAAAATGAGAAAACAAATCGCATCTCCCAATAGGGAACATGATACAGCAATTGTCTAGTGTCCTGACATCCAGAAAGAGTGAAGAGGAAAAGACAACCTGCATCTTACTGCTCAAATAGCAAACATGGCTTATTCATATCGTTTCCGGTATCTATCGGCTTCTGATTTCCTGAGTTCCCGAGAAAACATCACTCTTCCGATAATGTCGCAACACATTTTTATAAGCGCAGAAAAGGACGGAGAGTTGTTGGATTGAATGCTTTTCCCTCGGTTTTCACGGCTACAGCTGAAGGCGTATCTCGTTGAATATTCAACCACGGCGTGTTTTTAAGGGGGGGGACTCAAACCATTTAGAAAACTCGTTCAAAGATGTGTAATTATTTTTAGAAATGTATTGAATCAAAGTTGATCCACCAGAACTCACGTCGTGATCAAAATTTTCTCCCCCACACAAGAAGAAAAAATGTTTTTCGCTTTCAAATATTTGTTTCAAAAAATATTATTATTTTGATTAACATGAGGTGTTTGGAACAAAAATGAAATACTTTTAGCAAAAAAACATTTTTTCAGGAAATATGTGGTATGAGTGACATGACTAGTCCTTAGTCATTCCTTTTCACGCGAGTTCTGGAGATTTAACCAGAACGTTTTTAATGTTTTATTGAGCGAGATAACTTCAAGTAAGAACACAAACTTGTGTGGTAAATGAATGTGATAAGCTATAACACACAAAAACATACAAAATAAATTATACACTTGTTATAGGTTATACAACATCTATTCGTCTCCGTAAAAGGATGTGAGCTTTAGTATTGAAAGTCATCAAATGTCAACCTCCTTTCAGTTAAAACTATATAAGCTTCAGGGACGTAATTCAATCACGTGACACTCGAATTACTATCATACTCAGTCCCAAGTAACTTCCTTTGCACCACCGGCAACCTCACTCGATTTTTATTTATCATTCTCAAATGCACACACTATTATATATATATATATATATATATATATATATATATATATATATATATATATATATATATATATATATATATAATCTTATAATTCTCTTCGGAGTTTCGAAACACTATAAGAAAAATATACAACAAAATAAATTGAACAAAGAACATTTTGAAAGAATACAGAAACAATTCAAGTTTTATTTACAAATTTTACGTGCATTTTATATGCGAGCCCTTGGTTACACGACGTACATCATTGCACTAGTTCAGTTCCTGCCACACTTTTCTCATAATAATATCAAAGTTATTGACAGCACGTGTTATCCATTCATGCAGTTTGCTAAATCACGCGGCAAAAGAAATACGAAAACCTGGTCTTTTACATACTCCCACAAAAAATGTTATCCAAGGAAAACACGTTGGTAATATTAGAAGGTGGCAGGAATTTAATTATCGCATTGATGTATGACATGTGACCTAGGGTTTACTCATTGAAAAACAAAAATAAGGATGCGTAAGTAAAACGTGAATTGTTTCTGTATTCTTTAAAACGCTTTACGCTTTTTTTTTTTGCTGCATGTCTTAGTTTTTTCACTATTTCGCTTCGAAATACAGGGAGAATTATGAATAGATCTGTATGTGTGTGTGCATATATATATATATATATATATATATATATATATATATATATATATATATATATATATATATATATTTGTGTGTGTGTGTATGCGCTTTAAACGTGAAAATATCCAAACCAAAAGCAGTATTAACAGTATTAGTGTGGTCTACCGAAACAAAGGCGTTTCAAATAGAAAAATACCAGAAAGTGGAAATAAATAGGAGGGAAAACTTGAATATACGAATCGCTATAAAATGTAAAAGAGAATATAAAATAGAGTTAAAATATGATGATGAAGAGCAAGTATCATATATTCAACTTCACTTACGACGAGGAACGGAGAAAGTAAATGAATAATGTATAGCTTTTCTTGATTAATCTTAAACAGTATACACGAGGAACGCTAATCCAAGTGTTAAGTTGAGCCTGATAAATTAAATGTGAAATATTTTTATGAAATTGCATAGTAATAGAGGAAGCAAAAATCGTAAAAAGGTACGTGAAAACAGTAAGAAAATACATGCATTATCAGTAACTTATGAATATTATTGAAATCCATATGAAATTGAACAACATAGTTGTTTTGCTTTAAAAGGGCAGGATTACAGTAAATGCCAACATCAAAACGTGGAGAACAAAAAATCTGAAACTAAAGCGTCCCGTGGGATAGTTTTATCCGCAAAATTATTTCCAAGTCAGAATGCTGAAAAGAGAGTAATTGGTCGTTACTATGTCCACCAAGCAAGGCTCTCGATTGAATTTTTCGCAAAACCAAAGATTGGGCCCATACAATTTAAAAGAATTAGGGAAGAAAACTTAAGATCACGCAATTAATATTTTTTTTAATTTATTCACTTTTTTGCTCCAGTTGCACTACTTAGCAGTATAAGTTATCACCTTTTAGCCAGGGCAGAACTACAGACAATATACCGACAGCCATGTCATGACAGTCAAAGACATAGTCGGTAGTCTTTTTGCGATTTGGGGAACAGCTGATTTTACAACTGGGTGCACTGATTTTTACTTGAAGTAGCCAAAAAGTAAATCTTATTCAATTTTTCGAAGTCAAGAATTCAAATAAAATCTAAAGAGTATCGTAAATGGATATTTGAGTAGTAAACTAATAATTTGAGAGCTTAATATTTATTTAATTGTTTGAAGAAGTGTTTTATAATTTCTGTCACTTCTTTATGACTCTTCCGTAACAATCATTTTTATAACGTTCAAAATTCTTTATCGCTTTCATATTTTTGGGGACTTGTTTTTCACAAAAATGATCTACATTCATTAGGTCTATTTCCTACATCATTTTCCAAATTAACTCATTTTATCCCAATTTATTTATTTTTCTTAACTTTGAGAAGAATGCTATTTTTAGGGTTAATTAAACCTTCAGATGTCCTTTAAATAGAACAACGAGGTACAATGGATTAAGAAGAGAAGGAGTTTTCAGAGATTAAACATGTACATTTACTTACAGGGCTATAGTAAAAATCATTGCATTGATTGAAAAGTCATGAATTTATTTTGAGACATCAGGGTTTTCCTTTTAAGACCGTGAAAGTTAGGTCCAAAAATCCTTAAAATATTATTTGGCTCACGGTTGAATTTTAATATTGTTTGAAATTCGTCCTTGAAGAATTTTACTTTTTAAGCACCAATTATAATGATTCAAACTACGATGCAATAAAATCCATTTATTTTCGCATAAAAAATATTCAGTCATTTTTTAAGCATTAAGCTTCACTACATTCCAATTCCAACGAACATTTAATAAATTTAATGCATCACAATCTGCTCCTAGGTAATTATAGATTTTTTTTTCTCTCGAGGGAAATGATGTTTCGATAAATGCTTTAAATTATTTGTTTCTTTACACTTATGAAAGAGTTTAAACTCCATAATGTTCAAAATGTTTTATTTAAAGCAAACGAAACGGGTGAAACGTTTTGAGCAACTAATAATGAAGATTTAAAAGGGTTTTATCGATCAACCCGCATCGATATTTTTTGAAAAATGTGAATTAGGAATAAATTTAACCAATGCCAATCAAATGCTGAATCTTTTATTTCAAAGATAAAGGGGTTGAATTTTATGTGAAAAGAGCAGCTTCGATTCTTGTGAGAGAAAAGTTAAACTTTAAAAGGAAGAGTTAAGAAAAGGAGAAAGTTCCTGAAAGTATTATGGGTTCTTTGTAGCTGTTTAATTCTTTCAACGATTATTCTAGAGTTTACATGGATTACACCGATGTTATAACTATTTAAATATTTAACAGATGTTTAAATCATTTAAGTTAATCATTTAGAATTTTTTGATTAAAAACTTTGTTAAATGACATCCAAATTACCATCTATAAGTTTTTCACTCCTCAATTTTCACGCTAAATGCTAAGTTTTTTAATGGTCAATACTGTATATACTATAATCATGACTTTAAAAAGAATTAAGATATAAATTCTTTATTCAAAAGTATTTCATTTCTAATTTTACATGAGCCAAACTTTTTTTTATAAAATTTCTCACTTAAACATTTATTGCACATTTATTTGATTACATTCAATTTTCTTTTGGAGGCACATCTTCATAACAATCGAAATGCCAAACTACAGCCTTGTGCAAGTATAAAACTCATAAGTACATAAAATTTCAACAAAAAATGAAATGTTTGGAACGACTAGATTTTTTATTCTACACAAACTAAACAGTTGAAAGAAATATTCTTTTTATTATGATGTACACGTTTTGTTTGATAAATAAAATTTATTCTAACAGCGACAGCAAATCTGTCTCGCTAAAGCATTCAAGCATCTTGTACATGTTCAATAAAACCCGTACGTCTTTTAATATAAGAGCTTAATTGTTATGTAAATAAGCATTTTGGGAATGGAGCTACTCAACATTCAGATGCACGAATTTGAATGTTTAATCGGGAACTTGGGTAATAACAGCGGGAATGAGGACAGTTCTTCGGTCATAAATTAGACAAGAGAAAAAGTTTGAATATTCACACAAAATATTCCCGCCTTAATTGTTGCAAAAATACAAGATTTCTTATTTGTTTTGAGCGATTAAGCAATTTTTAATAAACACGGCACATTTTGCTCTCCCTTGGGTAAAATAAAACATAATTTAACAACGATAAACATGTACGATTAATACAATGTACATAATTTATACAAGAGACAATTTTAATGATGAATGAAATACTTCACTAAGGTTGCAATTCGAAATAATAGGGATTTATAATGTAATGTTGTTTTATTTATGTAGATAAACATGTTGCCTTAATTTTGTCAGGTGGATAACCTTGAGTTACAAATTTCAATTTTTTCAGCGTCGTGCGATTTTTAGAGCCCGTCTGCGAGTTTTCTTCATTGAAGGAAACAACTTCTATGTCTATTCTTTTTCTTTATTACTTTCCTTTACTTCACGGGATTTATCTTTTAAGAAAAATATATATTTCCTGCTTTCATTACTAATAAGGGTCTTGTAAAAATCAAAGATACAAGATGCACAACCTCTATTGCAGCTAAATAAGGTACTAATAAAATGGTTCTTCTCGTCATCATACTTGTTAGAACAATTAAATACCTTAAAATTCCCGCTATTCATGCGAGTTTTCTTTTCATGGAAGGAAACAACTTCTATGTGCATTCTTTTTATTTATTTTTTTTTACCCTCTTTTACTTCTCAGATTTTATCTTTTAAGAAATAGATATTTCTTGCTTTCGTTACTAGTGAAGGTCTGGTAAACGTCAAAGATATAAGATGCTCAATCTCAACTGCAGTCAAATAAAGTACTAAAAGTTTTTTTCTCGCCTTCAAATTTGTTCAAATTATTAATTTCTTTGAAATTCATGCAAAGCCTTAAGATGGTTTTGAAATTTTAACAAGAATATGGTAGATCTTTATACCATAAACAAGACGTATATTTTTACAAAACGTATACGTTTCAAATTGAATTTTCAAACAAAAGGACTTAAGCTTATAAATAACAAAAATATAAGCAGAAATAATTCGGTTGAAAATGGATTATAATACTTTTAAGCTACAATTCTAAAATTAATAAACATGTAATAACGGAAGGTATACAAAATTGAGCGGCACCATTATTTAGAAACTATGTATGATGCGACGACACGATATTTTAAAAGTGATCAAATGAGTTACGTTTTACCCGGCTAATAGACTTAAAATATTATTCATAAGAAGTCTGTAAAGTCAGTAGTTCAATGATACCAGCCAAATTAGCGATAAATATACTTTTTTTTTAAGTCAAGCTGAAACAATAGCAAAACTTATCGTTTTTTCACCTATTCCAATTTCATTTGCCTTAAACTGAAAAATATTGTCCAACGTCCTTATGAAACTTTTAAATCGATTAGTAGAGAGTTTATTCCAAATATTCATGGAAGATTAAACAATCACCGTTTCTACTGAAGAAAAACTTTAAGCTTAAATCTCTCATTTAAAAAAAAAAAACATTTGACAAGCGTGGGGTGAATACGTGGTTACGGCTTTTTGTTAATTTATGTTTGCTGTGCTTTGAATTTAATTTGCTATTTTATTATCCTCTGCAATATATAAAATTCTTCTTGACATTTTTTTTTATTTATCGTCTGCACTTTGTATTTTTTTTGTAATGACAACAGCTAAAGGAATGTTACAGAACAGTTTAGTTATTGTGATGGAAATGTGAATGCGGATTTTTTCTCGCCTAGTAGGCGGAGAACATAGTTTATACTTTTTACATAATTAAAGTAAACACGCCAGTAGTGGCCAGTGCTTCAGTAGTAGATACTTCAAGGTTTGGTTTATATTTAAAAAAATGGGATAACAGGTCTCCCAATGGATTTAAAAGAACAACAAACGTACCATCTCCTGAACGTTTGAATCCATTGGAAAACCTGGAATCTTTTTTTTTTTTTCAAACATAAACCATGAAGTGGCCACTGCTGAAGCATTATTAAGCACTGGCCACTACTGGTGTGTTTACCTTATGCAATTAAAATTCTTCTTTTATAAAAAGTTAAAAAAAAAGCCGTAACCAATGCTATATAATCAATTCAGTTTTTTTTTTCATACTGCTTCGAGGAAAACTCAACAATCTAAAGTTTTTCTCGATTTTTGGGGAGCGTAAAGACTTGATATAAATGCTATTAAACTACCATTTCTAAATTTTATTTAACTTTCTTTCCAATCAAAAGAATCAACGCAAGTGAAACACTATTTTATTCAAATTTGCGGTTACTTAGTTGCACGCAGCCGACGATATCTTCAATTAAAACTTAAGCATTTTATTCTATAACTGAAACTCGAAAAAGGAGTTTGAAAAATTAAAAAAATAAAATAAAAAACTAATGTTAAAACAGTGTTATCAAAATGTAGAAGTCTTGAATGCTCTATAATTAGTTACTTTAAGTAAACATCTTAAAACTTCCAGAAATATCTTTTTTTTATTTATTTAATAAGACCGCATGTCAAACCCCATTCTCCACTTTAATTGCAGCTACGTTGGTATGTATGAAACTACTGAACAACATAAAAGAATGGAAATTGAATGTTAGTGTAATAGAATGCTGCTTTTGTATAACATGATTGATATCAAGGAATTTATATTTTGTCCACATTGTATCGTGGTCTTTTGAAATCTCAGCTATAAGCAAATAAATAAACAAAATGATTAAAACAAAGCCATTAATTGATTCTATACTGAAAAAAAAATGTTCAATAGAAATGGAAAAACAAAACTATAACAATGGGGAGGGGGGAATATTTTGAGCAACATAAAAGCGAGATTACTTGCCATCGAAAAAAATAAATAACAAAAAAAAAAAAAAAAAAAGCATCAATACAATATGGAATTCAAATACCTTTATTCCAAATCGGAAAAAGCGAAGCGTTTACTGAAAATCTAAATTGATAGCGTTAAAAGAAATAGGCATTTCATAAAACGATTCTGACTGCGAGAATAAATGTGTTCCCTATTCCATACACAAAATAGTTTCAAACATAATATAATATAATGTGTATGAACGAGAACGTTTAAACTAATGTTAGCTTTCTAGACTCGTTGATAAATCTAAAATCAAGAACTTTTTATTGATTAGGCAGGAAATGAAATTTTTATTTTGTGGGATATTGTGTAATGTTTTCTTTTTCAAATTGATAATGCTTTTATCAACGAGAATGGAATTAAGTTGTTTTATTTCGTTTGAAAAAAAAAAAATTTCATGTGATATTTATTTTGCATTTAGTTTTGCAAAAAAGTTACATGTGTATAATCATTCTCATCATTTTGGAAGATTATTAACACTTGACTATGTAAGATGAGTCGGCAGGTCATTTAGCATTTTTCAATTAAAGCAATTATTCTTTGTCTTTTTTTCTCATCCTTTTTAAAAATTCAAAAAGGCTAAGTCCCTTAAGTCCATTTAAAATAATCAAATTTGCATAAATAAACAAATTCCCCGATTACCGTTTAATCGGATGTTTATAATCGGACGATTAATTGGCAGTGCGGATTAATGATCATGATGATTATTTTTAATACTACCAATTTATCCACCACTATTTTTTCTTTTTAAAAAAATAGTTAATATTTTATTTCTAAGAAAAATTTATTTTTCTCCGTTTTTTCTAATTTTTACAAAATAGTTTCAAAATTTCATCCAATTTCTTTGAGTCAATTTTCATATTATTGTTAATAAAGTTACATTATGTTAACAAGACATGAAAATTATTTTATAAAAATTTTGGGTTGGCTGTGGTTAGAAAACTAATCTAGGAGCACTTTCAATTAACTTTAAAAATAAAAAAAAACTATTAGTAGACATTTAATCCAAGCCTTACACTTTATAAAAATTTAGGTATTACACGGTATAACTCGCAAATAAAAGTTGTGTCAAGTGACGCGTGTTCAACACTCAAGCTTGAACAAAAACAAAACAAAAAACAGGGAAAATTTCTTTACAGATTGGTCTCTATAGAAAGTGAAGAGACTAGGCAGAAACTTAGACCCTATGTTTCTCATTTACATGTTTAAACATTTTCAATTCTGAATATGCATTTTTTTCTATGTTGTTCTTTTTTCTTTTTTAGGAAAAGAGTGGTAATGAAATTTAAATACTACTTCAAAACTAATTCTTCTCTTTTGTACTAATAGACTGGTGCACATTTTAAAGAATCGACACGATTTAATTCCATGTAAAAGTAGCGTCATTCAAAAAAAAAAAATATCAATGACCATCTCACATCCACTGATGAAAAGTGCACTTCAATAAGCCATAATCTGTAATTGGAATAAACAATAGGATATGGAAAATTCTATTGTAAAATATTTTCCATATTCTATTGTTTATTCCAATTACAGATTATTCTTAATTTTTTGCTATAGGATGCTATTTTTTAGTTTCATTTTATTCATTTGTATTTACTTTTAATCAGAAGAAAATTCATACGAAAGCTCGAGTCCACTTTAGGGAAATGCATTTGAGAGAATAAACTTTCATTTTATTAAGTTTTCTTTGGAGGTGACGACTTGCAAATTGTTCAGAGCTAGGAGAAAAAAATATTTTTTTTTAATTGCTTCTAATGAAAGGGAGGCATATTATGACTACCATAGCGTCTCGTTGAAAGTTGATATTCAATTGCATCTATTAATTTCTTGACCATTGTAATTTTCTCATTTACTCTTTATTTTACACTAATTACCAAAATTTTAGATTTATATTATAAAGTATTTGATCACATTAGAAAATCAATCGTTAAAAATTCAATAGTAATTGCTTTGAAAAGGTGGCAGTCTTTTCATACAACAGCAACAAAACAGTGGCAGATTAATTTCAAAGCGACAAGTGATTTTAAACTAGCTAAGGATAGTGGCGACGTTTTGGATTAAGTATTTTCATATGAAATGTTATAAAGGATTTGAGAGGGAAAGAAAAAAAAAACGAACTCCCAAAAAAAAAAGTGAACTTATTTTTGTTGCTAAATAAAGTGTTTTATACAAGAGAATATCAAAACAATGAAAGTTTTTTTCTTCCCTTTTTCATTTATCAAAAGTTCTATATTTTGAAACAAAGGAAAGCTCCTAGCTTTGCAGACACGTGTTTCGGAGTTAGTAAGGAAACCTTTTACCAAGACAAAAAAAAAAAAAAAATGCAGACTTAGATGTGTAACAAAGCTGATAAACCCTAAACACTGTCTGCAGCTTGCTGTTCCTTTTAAATTTATCATACTATTTTCCCTCATATTATTTCTACACCAAGGAAAAACTACTTTTTAAAGTACTTTTAGATCTAGAAAAGGGTTTAAAAATGTTGGCAAGAACCGTTGAGAACCAAACTGGGCCTTGGGCGTTTCCCTCCACCAGCACGTCCACAACTTATGCCGGGCCTTCATTTGTCATGAATAAAATATTCTGGAAAATTTAAAACAGCATTTTTCTAACCCTCCCCCCAGACCCCCCTTTCCCCCGATCCAGAAGATTTTACGTTTTCTACCCCTTTCTCTCGGCGGCACTGATTGAATCCGGAGAGACAATCTATAGAAGAAAAAATTCGCTTTGTTTTGCATCGAGATTTTATGCAGGAAAATATATTTCTGCTCGAATTTTATTTCCTGACGAAGTATTTCTTGATGAAGTTCATGGTAGGAAGCTTAGTCAAAAGAAAAATAAAAAGAGAGGAAGAGTTGTTACCTATCATTTTATCTGATTTCGGAAAACGCGGTCGTTATTTCTTCTAATGTGCTCAAACTGAATAAAAAGGAGAATTTCCTCTTATAGCAACTGAGTAATTTACCAATGCAAGGAAAATGGTTGACGTACCTCGATAGCAATCAGAATGAAATATCTTCAACTGATAACAAATAGAATGAATTACTTTCCTTTGATTGTAAGTGAAACAATTGCATAAAAGTAGCAATGAAAAGTATACTACATATAGGCCGCAGTATTGTGAAGAAATCTTAATTATGAAAATTGCTTTCACTTTAAATACTTTTACTGGGTTTATAAAAATTTCAAAACTGCTGTTTTGACAATAAACGAAAGCTTCAGGAATAAAGGTATATGTTGTGACGATAATATTTGCTTGTTGCTTCTTTTGTAATGAGGCTGAATTTTGATTTTTCATCATTTGCCGACATAGTGCATTCCTAAAGAGCTGGCATCTATTCTTTCTTGTGGCACCTGTATCGGCTAATAGCTATTACCACAGAAATTTTACGCCCAATTACCCCAGCAAATGGAGGCGCTTGAGCTCTCTTCCACGCGATACTGCACTAAGAATTTAACTTTTCCAAGAGTGTTCAAAGCCAAATGAAAACTGAAGGGATCAGTCACAAACGACATCAACGCTAGTGACACAGTTGCTCCATTGTAAAAGCTAAAGGTACAATTAATAAAATTTTAAGTAATCAAGCCCTAGCTCTCATTTTTGAAATTCTTACTCTGATTGGCTTTTGGAGAGGACATGGTCCCTCTCTGCAGCCGCCATTGATGGATGTTTACGATTTTCTGCATCTAGAAAATCGATCAACAGGAGCCGGGTTTGAACTCGTCCCTTTTGGGCATGAGAGGCCAATTACATGATGCTTAACTACTACGCCATTCTGCCGGCTAAGCATAATTAAGTTGAAATAAACCACACTTTTCATTCCGAAAATGTACTTGCTAGTAACAGTAGAACGCAAAATTTTTAATTAAAAAACTAACTTTGTAAACACACCAGTAATTGTCATTCCGACACATTTTTTATTTTTGTAGCCGTAAACTATACATTCAAGTCTGCTTTTTTCAGGTCTATAGGGACCGCATAAAAATTGCATAAAAATCGTTCGTTTTATAAATAACTTCGACCGTTTTATAAACAATTTCGTCATTTAAGTCTCAATCTGATTGAAATTTTCATTAACCGAGCAAAAAAAGTTCGCACAAAAAAAATCCCACAAAAAAGGACCGCACAGAACAAGGTTGAGTGTTCTTTTGTTTTCCTATAGTGTATTTGACTGTAGTTTATCACACACATTACTATGATTCACACAAAAGTTATTTTGTTGCTGTGCAAGTATTCTAAGAATACCTCCCGCTTTTGTGTTTGAATTTTTATTTCTTAACATCCCATGTTCAAATTCATTTTTTAACCTCGGGCGAAAAGAAAGCAAAGACGCTTGCAGCATATAATCGCTTTTCCCCCTCGCTCTTCAATAGCAACAATCTCAAGCCTTCCCATATGTCACTTTTCCGGTCCTCTATGACAAAATATCCTCTCTAGCCAACAACTTCTCCCGTTATGCTCTATGACGTTGCCATTGTTATGAAAGTTTTGCACAGACTTCAATTATGAAAAATGAATTGGTCTTTTATACCCAAGGAAGTGGTTCGAAAATGAATCATACGATTGTGACTTCAGCCTCAATAAAGTGAAATTTTTCATCGTTCGCGGTCAATACATCGATAAAAATTTTGTACAAGAGGAGGAAGGAAAATCATTTTATTCTACTGATAGGACAGACTTTTAACTTCGTAATAAAATTCGAAGTATTTTTCTATTCACGTGCATTTTTACTCTGCTCTCCGAGAAGAATTACAAAAAATAAATAAAAAAAAAATTAAAAAAAAAAAAGAGGTTCATGCAAAAGTTTGTTAGAAAATCTTTTTCCATCATAGAAAATATTTCCTGCAAATCTTTTCATTTAAAATAAAACTTTTATCCAAAACAAAATTATAAAATTAAAATTTAAAACTCATAACAAATCTGCCACCAGCAGCGTCGCTCGAAATTGTGCAAGGAGTAGAACATTTTGAACTTAGAAACATTTAAATTCAACTTAGAAAGTATTTTATTTGGTAGACCCTTTTTTGCTCATATTTACCCGAACATATACCATGCAATAATTGTAAATCCAATGTACCATAAGAAAAAATTAACAACTGTATTCAATTGTAGTTTATTTTAACAGAATGACCTTAAAGTACTAAATGAATGACGTATCTTTAGTATTGTCAGATTTCCGAAAAAGTTCCCTGTTTCTCTCTCACATTCTCTAAGAATTAAAACAGTTAAAAATAAGAGCCCTGCATCTAACTTGTACATGGGTCTTAATGTTAAACAAGAATGGTCAAAAAACCTTTTGTTAATTGATTTACAGTTTAACATTTACTGATAACTTGAAAAACTTGATTGGTCACCGGAAAATTTTTCCTAAGCTCTTATTGGTTTATAATATTCCACATGTTTTGCTGAATGCTAGGAAAATATTATTTCTCCTTCGATTTTTTCCCTTCCTAGTCGAACATAGTGTTAGTTTAATTGAAGAAATTACAGTAGCCTAGTGTTGTTTGTGCTTTTTAGGTTTGTAGTATTTTTAGTGCTTAATCCGAAAATGACCTTCATTTTTTTCCCATCACTTCAGAATTTTACACAAAGTTCAAATTATACGAAAGGAAAATCAAAAATATTCGGCTACAAACGACGTAATTTTTCATTTTCTTCGAATTTATTTATTATTTTAATTTTTTTTTGAAAACCATGCATTATTTTATCTGATCAGGTGAGGGGTCTGAAGGAAAGCATTTTAGGATCATTAACCCCTAAATTTTTCTGAAAATTTCCACAAAACTAGACATTATTATTTGTTGGCAATTTTCGTGATAAAATTTAGTTTTCAAAAAGCCTCTTTCCATCTCTTCATACCTCTCACCTACCTGTACATAGTATAAGGTAAATATTAAATAAATTATAAGAAAAATATAAATTTGATACACTCTTTAAATTTTCATTGATTTGCAAATTTGCAATTTCCAAAATACCTTAACGGGATGTTAAAAAATTACGTTTTTGGAATGAGAGCGAAAGAAAAGACAAAAAAAACATTGGAAGCAATTGTAAAAATTATGAAGCATGCAGCGATTTTTTCTGGCTGTAGAAACTCATGGCAGGTTAAATAATGTCGAAAAACCAAGCGCAGTTTTTAAACAAATTTGAAATGGAAATTGCGTACATGCATTTCTTTGAAACCTGCGAAAACTTCATGAGAACTGAGACACTGAATCCTAAGCAACATAGGATAAAATGTTTAAATTTAATAGGATTGCTAAATTTGAGAGCACAGTGGAATAACAATTAAGGCTTCAACTTCGGTGTTTCTTTTTTTCTCTCAAGTGGTTACAAAATGAATTGCAAAGAGTTTTCTAGAAATTAAGAAATGGGCAGAAGAATACAAAATGAAAACGTCACATTCAAGTTTGCGCAGAGTGAGTGAGGACGAACTTTACAACCTAATTAGTTTTTTATCTATTATTATTATATATGGTAAATATTGCAAAGCCTTTTTTCTTATTCGCATATAGGGTAGCCAACCAATGAATAACTACAGCCCAGTGGATGGAAAGCCTTTTTTTTTTTTGAAACAATCAGGTATGAAAAGCTTTTTTTTTTTTTTCTCTCTGAAGACTTGAATGTAGTAAGTTCCTTCTGCAA
This sequence comes from Uloborus diversus, assembly GCF_026930045.1. Lineage (NCBI taxonomy): Eukaryota > Metazoa > Arthropoda > Arachnida > Araneae > Uloboridae > Uloborus > Uloborus diversus. Next base: position 139,589,095 of record NC_072733.1, on the reverse strand, counting down.
AATTTTAAAAAGGAAACAGCCAAGAAATGCTGTGTTTGTCCACTTGTTAAACGTACATGTTAATTTACTGGGTTGCTGTACTTATTTCATTACAACTCCTAAAAGAGTCTTGACGCTAAACTAAATACTTCTCCCAATGCGTAAAAAATAATTACATATAGAAGGTACAAGGGAAAAACCTTCTCAGTCAGTTTTTTCAAGAAAACGGAATAATGATGTCATCTAGTGATTGCTCAAGTATATTTTTCGAACTGTTCATCAACGTAGTGTACAAAAAACAATTACTTATTTAATGATTAATCTTCCGAAGTGTTGTATCTTTTTTAATTTCTAGAAAATCACCCGTCAAGGTATGAAGGGTGAAAATGGCTTTTACATTTCAATGAAGCAATTGCTGTTTGGTGATATTTTGATAGTTGAAATTTTAACCCTAACTGCAGTGGATTAACCCTGAACTCCAGTAGTTTGCGTTCGTTGTTAACCACTTTTTCGTTTCTTTATTACCCTGAAATGACACGGTCTTGCAAGTAAAACAGTTAAGTTACCGGATCCAGTTCAGCCTCGTCAAAATAAAGCATTTCCCTGCATGCCAAACATTACTAAAAAACATAATCAAATTATCATGCCGTGGAGCGCGTTTTATTGTTGATGACGTCAAGAGCGTTACTCGATCATCCGCTATTCTATATATGAGGATGTGATCATTCGGACTATATTTCATTATTTGACATCATTTGCTTCAATACTATTACCAGAAAGGGCATTACAACCAAAACTCGCACACCTTTTGTTTCGTTAAGCTTACTGAAATTAGAGATAAAATAGCTTTTTCGTCATTGAAAAAACCCATAAAACAAATTTCTTTTATAAACATTCCCAGGGAGATAATGCCCCACCTTCTTGAAAATTCATCGTTGAGGTACATATATTTTTGTATTATTTCTTTTAAATATCTTGTATTTATCTAAAGCTGCAATGATAGAATGTGATACAAAAGATTGCCAATGATACATTTCATATCAAACCATTCAGCTATTTTGCAAGATTTCGCAAGCTTGTTTCAGTAAAAAAGTTTTTTTTTTTCTTTCTATTAACTGGTTGTCAATTTTAAGAAAAAAATTAATTGAAAGTTTTTTTTTTCTTTTTAGAAACTATTGGAAAGGAATGTTAGCATTAATCATGACATGGAAAAACTGCTTTAAAGGAAAGTTCTGAGTCTCTCATTTGAAGTATATGCACGAACTGCACGAAACTTCAAGTTGATATTAAAAAGAAATGAATAAAAATAAACGAAAAGAAAATTCATTGAACTTAAGAAAGATGGATTCAGCCACTGAATACGAAGCGAAAAAACTACCGGAAAGTTTCAGAGGCAGAAAAGTGTATGGAGAGCAAATATCATATTTAGGTCAATTTGTCTGCACAGTGTGACATTTTTACGCATATATTTGCACTTGATCTCGGAATTTTAAACTTTGGTTTTTAAATGTTATTTATTTTAACAAGAAGTGCCACTATGTATCGTAAAAAATAATAAACTTCCTTTAAATAATCTATTCATAAAAAATGATAGTTTGTACATGTTGCGGTTGTAATTGTATTGCCACACCCAATCACACCCATAATACGTACAAACAATTATTTTTTAACTAGAGAATTTTTTTAGAAACTGAATACTTCATATCATGATACATAAAGGTTTCTTATATTCAGGCAGATATACCATGAAATCCCGTTACAGCGAACTTCAAGAGACCACAAACGTTGTTCGCTGTAACGGGAATTTCTTTTAATGGAATTTAAACAATGCTTAAGATATTAAATCGGGACTTAAAGTTTATTTCATTGACACGAATATCTCGTTGTATCGGTATTCGTTGTAACGGAATTTCACTGAATATGAATTAAAATCCAAACTTTAAAATTCCAGGAATAAAGTGCAAATGTATTCGTAAAAATGACACATCTGTGCAAATGGATTCATCAAAGTATAGTATTTGCTCTCTTTACAATTCTCCGTCCGCCTTTGACATTTTCCGGTAATTTTTTTCCTTCGTATTCAGCGGTTGAATTCATCTTTGAGAAATTCCAATGACGAATTCCTGGCAACGTCAAACCTCTAAAATATTCACGTTTCCCCCCTTCCTGTAGCGAAAGAATGTTGTCGCAATAAATTAGCAGGGTGTTAGGTGACTAGTATGTATTTTCAGTAAATTAAGGTTTAGTTCAATAAATTAACATGTGTAAGGTAAAGTGAGCGAATTCTGTGCTTTTAACTTCACAGAACCTTATTACCTATAATACCTTAAATATAACCACGACTTTTCTGAATGTTTTAAAACATATGCAGCACTGGACATTCAAAATTTGCTTCACAAATCAACAGAGAAATTTCGTTCTTTAAAATAAATTCAGAGAATAATAGCTGAAAACTTGCTTTGAGCAGAATTACTTTACCCAATCGGGAAATTCTGCTGCCTGGGAAAACAATATGCAAAAGTTAAAGGTAATTGAAATTATAGGCTAAAAAAATGCCAGGCTTTGCTCTTCGCTCTTTTTTATACACAGAAAATGCATTATAGCATATTACAAATTTTTAGGCTTGTTCGTATTGAATGATTCTATTTGCTTCATTTAAAGCAGTGCACTTCGTTTTGAGAGAGAAACGTTCGTTTTTCCCCCCCTTTGTAGCATTCTCCTTGCTGAAGTCCGTCCTTAAGGCACTAAAACAATTAAAATCTAGTGGTTTAAGTCTACGGCGTGTATGAAGAGGTAGAGATAACCGAGCTATTTCACGTACTAAGTATTTGTAGGTTTTCAAGGAAATCTGGCTAGATTAATTGTCTAGATCAATAAAATAGGATCTGCTTTCTTCGACTTAGTATTGTTGAAAATCCAACACTAAACCATCCATCCAATTTTAAAACAGCTATAAACTGCTCCGATTGGTACTACATGTTGATACTGAGGAGACATCAGGTTTGGCAAGATAAACTTAGGAGGGACACACTGTGGTGGAATCAAGTTGTGGTTTAAATGCACGTACGTCATTTTGGACTTTTGGGAATGTATGCTGTACATTAATTAGTAATTAAATCATAAAAACATAAAATCCAACATTAAAATATTAGCACTAGTAACATTTAAATATCTTGCCAAGTTGTTACCGCGCAGAACTAAACCACAAAAATTACGCAGACTTATCCGCAAAGACAGACATTTTTATGTGCTGCCATTCGCCTCCATAGGTGCTCGATTCGATTATATTTGCTATGAATACGCAAAACCAATCACACAACATCAACAATTTAACTGCAACAAAAGAAGAAAATGTAAGAGTTTCGGTTATGCCATTTAATTTTAACCAGAAGTGTTATAAGATACAACAAGCAAAAATACGGGGTGTCCGAAAAGCAGTTGGCACATTTTAAAAATTCATAGAAAAGCAACGAAGTGTCGTATGAATATGCGGTTTGCCCCAAAATATTTCACAGGTTCAAGAATTTTTTATGACATTGTAAAAGAAATAAAAAAGATAAAAAATAAAAAAGTGTAAGTATAAGTAATCGCTGTATCGTCACTGTAAAAAAAACAAACGTCGTGTGAGGTGTTAAATCATTTAATTACAGAAAGCAATACCTTTCATTACTTGAGTTCAATGTGCGCACTGTATGTGGACATGGGATGAACTTGAGTACCGTTTAGATGTAGTTCGAGCAGCATACGGTGCACACATTGAACTCCACGAATGAAAGGTATTACTTTCTGTTTTAACATCTAACATGACATTTATGTGTTTTCTTTTTACTGTGACAATACAGCGATTACTTAAAATTGCCCTTTTTTCCTTTTTAATTTTTTTCAAGATGCCATAAAAAGATCTTGAACATGTTTAGCATTACGCGAAAAACCGCATATTGATACGACAATTTGTTGCTTTTCTATGAATTTTTAAAATGTGTCAAAGGTTTTTCAGACACCCTGGTGTAATCAAACACCCAGAAAATATACATATAAATAAAAGAAGAAGTATAATATCGTCTTCTTCACAGTATATTTTCAAGCTCCCTTTGAAAAGACAGCATCGTGTCGTCCACACAATCAAGTGTATTAAGGGAGCACAAGCGCACCTTCATGCGCAGAGTACACCTTCTTTCCCCTAACATTAAGGGTTCATACTGTAAATACTAACTTTATTGAAGAACATGCAGCCACTTTAGGAAATAGAATTAAAAGTTTTACACGAAAAAACTTGCTTGCATGAAATAAAGAATGTGGTTACGCAACCGAACAAAAATGTTTCACAAAATTGACATAATCGATCACACGGTTTATTTCGTTGACAATATGATCACGGATGCAAAACTTTTTTTTAACACTTCCTGTTTGAATTCGGAGGAACAGTTCAGATCAAGTGAGACCATGTTGTATTTATTTTAGTAAAACAATACACAAAACCTCAAATATTCGGAGGACATTCGGGCATTTAAAAATTGCCCTTATGTCTCGAAATTTGGCTAATCGTCAGATAAAATTTGCCGAATAAGGACTTTTTGGGAGGTCACAGTAACCTCCCGTGAACTCCATCGGGTGCTTCTTAACATGAATGTATGATTTTTCAATTCTTCTAGCAAATCGTCATGGATTTTAAACACTTTTTAAAAGTAGCTTATTAGGAAGGGAGAGACAATAAATTTTTCTTTTATACTTTAAATCAGGGGGTTGTCAACTTTGAGAAACCCTTTGAACTTATCTTTTTCTTGAAGAAACCTCTTTATATAGAGCAAGAAACATCAATGCCTACTCAAATTGACAAAAACTTTATTTTTTATCACAATACAAACTCTTTATTAAGGTGATGAGTGGTAAAGTAGCAGATATGTTTTTTTTTCTTCTAAAATATATGAACAATAAACGAACGTAACACCATTTCAAATTTTAACAATCGAAAAAAAAATTGATGAGTTGGCTGAAGTTTTTTTTTATTGCAAAGTATTTTTACATTTGGAATAATTTTATTTTATCCATAAAATATTTATTTATATTTAATTTCGCAAGCAAACTGCCTTTAAGAATTTGATGGGTTATAAAAATTGTAATTTTACTAAAATTTGACTCTTTGATTAGGCAATTAATAATTACGTAGGGGAACCCTTGTCAAAATTAAATGGAATCCTATAACTTTGCACGGAGTCCAGGTTGATATGTTCTACTTTAAATAATCATTTTCCTTCAGGAGGAAGACTGCAGGAAGAGTGTTAAATACTCATTTGAAAATGCATTGAGAAAAGCAAGAAAATAAAATACCATGAATAATTAAACTCCCACAGGCCCGACATTTCAACGTTTTCCGAGATCAGGGGAAGGGGGCAAGGGAACATATTCAATGCATTTTAATAGGAAAGAAACAACAAAATACATGCAAAAATGCATAATTAATTCATATTTCTAAAATCCAAATGGGGGATAGTTGAATTTCTCTGATCACTCAAATGACGGGACTGACCTTTTGAATGAAAAGATAATTTATTCAGAAGCTCTGAGCAACAAGAAGCATTAAACTTAGTTTGCAGCAACAGGTTATTGAAGTTTACCCCAAATAAATGTTTTCTTATGATTTTACTATGGAAGAATAAGTATAATGCTAGATAAAGATACTTGAACATTAAAGTTAATTAATATATATTTAACTTCGAAATCCTTTGAAAAAATCAGAAATTTATTTTTAAATTATGTTGTCGAAAAAAAAAATCCCTTCTAAGTTACTTTTTTTTAAAAATTACTTGAGCAACTATGAAATTGAATATAAGATTACATAGTGCTTATATACTTATGGAAAGCATAAACGTTCGCATTATCACGAGGAGGTCTATGGCGCATAATGCACCATTGAAATTTTAGGAGGGGGGATTTGAGAAGGTTTTTGATCTCATTTTTGGTGACTCTCGTTGTCTGGCGAGGGGGGGGGGGGTGCTTCGTAGCTCTTTACAGGGCGCGTCATCACTCTTGCGGTGTGGGCACCCATGTTATCACTAGACATAAAATCTCGTTGCGAACAGGTGCTAATTCAGACTCATTTTTTTATTGTGGAAGGGGGCACACTCACCCCTTTTCCCCTACAAATTCTGTAAGGCCCGAAATAATGCACCTGATAATGCAAAAACTTTACTAATTAATTCCTTCATAATCATGAAAAGAAGTGGGGACACTAGGGATACTTGATCCCTAAGGATACATGATCTCTAAGCCAAAAATGTACCAAAATCATTAAGTAGAAATTTGAAACCTGACAATTATCTTAAAGTTACACTTGTACATAAAAACTGGCAACATTTTGTTCTTTTCAGCCATTTTGTTATAGCTCAAGAAATGATCGTCTGAATGTGACAAAGGAAACTTTTTTTTAGGAAAGCATTCCGACGTTTACATTATCCGTTAAATACAACTTTGAAAAAATTCTGAAGTGTAATGTTAAAGTATAGACAGTCTTTAATGATTAAGACACATTTTTAGTAAATTGCCACTGATTGTGAATAATAGAACAAGTATGTTTGTAAAAATCGCATATTAGGAATATTTGATCCCTTCGTTTAGAGGGATACATGATCCCAGGGATCAAGTATCCTTATGACAATATAAACGCAATGAAAACAATATAAAAGTTGTTTACTTAGTTGACATTAACTTTAAACATTCAAAACAATGTTAACATAAGAAAATTAATCATAGTTTGAGTGATAGATTCAAACAATCACTACCGTAAGTATGCTAAACAATTGAAATATCAATTTGCACTTGTAACTCACATAGCACCTCAAACATATAAACAAACTAACTCTACTGATAAAGTATGTTCTGATCAGCCAAATGAGCTCGAACAAGTTAAAATAGATCTCAAATCTTTGTTTGAACGAAAAAATAAATGATTTTACTATAGTTAGATTTACAACAAAAAAGTCAGTTGCCCATTATGTTGGCCCATTAGCGGATAGAATGCAAAGTTGGATTTCTAGAGTTTGAAATAAGTTTTCTGAAGTGAAAAGGTAATATGTTTAATCAATCTACTTTTCCTGAAAAATTGACAAAATGTGTTAAGCTGCACACATCCAGTTGGGTTCAGCGGAACTTAAAAAACTACAACAAACGAATTGTTTGCATTTGACTTTTCTGGTTTTGAAAACATATTAGCTAGGCTTTCTTTTTTTTACACTGGTTACTTTTAGGTACACTGATACTTACATTTTTCTTCCCTCTTTTTAAAAATTAATTCAAATGATGAAACTCTTAATTTTATTATTGCAAGACAAGAAACAAATAAAATGATTTTTGTGCTTGTCATCCTATTTTTTTTTTTAAATTGTTGTAATTTTAGCTTTATTACGCTACTAAAAAAAATTGTTTGTTTTATTTATGAAATATAGTATTGTGTTCACGACTGTATTGGATAAGTAACTAACTGATCAAAAGCATCTAAGTTCATGAAAGCTGTGTACATTTTTTTTTTTTTTTTTTACAAATGTCTAGTGAAATTTGAAACTATGCTATTTTATGTTCACATTATTATAATCTAATAAAGAAAATTAGAAACTGTTTTTTTTTTCTTTTTCTTTCTTTCTTTTTTAGAAACATTATATAGAAAACTAAAATCCATAAATAAATTGCCGATCTAATGAAAAGTCTATGTATTTTCTCAGTGGGATCAAGTATCCCCCTTGAAGGGATCATGTACCCCTAGATGTGGGGATACATGATCCATTTGTGAAATTTTTGAAAACAATTTTTTTTACCAGAACTATCTGTTCCATTTCAACTAAAAAAATACTGTCAGAGAGGAAAAAATTACCTTTCTTCACGTACTTTAAAAAAAAATAAATCAAAACTGATAATTTGCAGCAGAGAAAAAAAATTGAAAACTAATGTGGGGATCAAGTATCCCCAGTCTTCCCTAGTATTTCAAATGTTTACTTTAAAGAAAATAATAATAAATTGAAAAGATTAATCTTGAAGATTTTTATTCATAAATAGTTTTTATCGGATAGGATAAAAAATTGGGGGGTCGGCAGTTTTTTTTTGTCATGACCCCCCCCCCCACTGTATCCGCCCCTGTTGTGAAACGAGTACTTTTTGAAATTTCACATTAATTAATCAGGTTATATAGTATACAGTATGATAGCGAATTGAAATAGCTAATTTTATTTCTAATCTATGCTATTACAGAAGCACTTATTGAACTATTTGTTTGAAGAAATGTTTTTTCATGGTGAAAAACGATAAAGAAACTCAATTGCGGTCAGAAAATAGATTTGTATGGCTTTTCTTCATATTCCAGCATTAATGCTCTTTTTTACACTATTTAAACAGAAGTAAAATGTAATTGAAAACAAGTAATTGAACGATTCAAGAATGACATTTGTATCTTAGCAACACTCACCAATGTCACAAGCGGACCTCAGCCAAAGTCGCAGGTAAAGTAACCCATGCGTTCACATAGTTTCCGAATTAGCCGAGCATGCTACCACACTCTATGAATGCTCGAACACTTTCTGAAGCGAGCAAGTTTGCCACGTGGAGAACGGCACCCGTTCCTCGCCAAGAACTCCTAAGAACAGAGCAAAGTGTTCGCCAACACAAGAGTGCATTCCGAAGCCTGCGAGGAAACCTTTTGCGGTAACCCATTTCATGGTGCGGCGATCACTAGGTCATAGCAATTTCCATTTCAAAAGCGAAGTTATTCGGAGAAGAAAAAAACAAATGTTTGTTTCGAGCTTATCGAAGATGAGCATACAAATAAACAAAGAAAACAATGAGTAAAAAAAGCTTTGTTAGGTAATCAACGATCCGCTCTCCCGTTCTCTCCCTTTATTGAAACAAATGGAGACAATTTGTGACGGAAAACTTAAACGCACTAGGATCGCATACTGGTTTCTTCGAGGAAAAATAAATGAAATTATTATTTTATAACTGTGAAAAATTCGTTCAAAAATTTTTCGATTGGCTCTCTCTCTCTTAAAAATTCATAAGACTCCGACGAAACCGAAAGTTTTTATGCCTTCAAACCTCTCCCTCCCTCCCGCTCTCTCTCTCCTTTCTCTCTTTTTTTGAAATGTTTTTTGAAGTACAATTATTCGCCGGGATTGATTTAGGGGGGTGAATCCTGTGACTGGGACTGGGACCCCTCTTTAACAGATGACCCCCAAATTGCGATAACTTGTAATCGAGTTGTCCAAACATTTAGAACATTCCAAATTAGTTTTATATTTTATGATTTCCCCATTAATTTTGAGATTACGCATTCCGTTTGTTCCCAAAAGATTGTTCGTGAATAAAATTGAGTGACCTAGCTAATATCTTCTATAAGAGTGAAAATAAATCAGTTTCTTAATTTCATTTCGTTCATTATGAACTACGAAATAGATTAAATTACTTTGAAGCAACCTTGCCTTCGTATTAATTTTTTTGCATGCCAGAGTTTTAACCATCTAAAAAGTATCAGAAATAGTCCTAATATTTGCTCATATTCATAGAGAAGTCTTTTCCAACGTTCCGTACTGTAATTTTTCGTTACATGTATTTTGTTGTCAGCGAAAATCTTATAATCTGGAAGACAGCACTTTACTTTTAATGAAATTGTTAATGTCTTTTCAGTAGGGACCCCAGTTGCTGTTTGTGATCAGGTCCCCACTTGTGAAATCGGTCCCTGATTACACGGCATGAGAAACGGATTTTACGAATGATGCAGTAAAGATTTTCTACTTATTCAGACACAGCTAAATAACGTTAGAATTAGGCTAGAAATACAAAAGTTGGAAGTTAAAATGTAAAAAAAAAACGAGAATTGTATTATTCGGGCTTACCAAGGGCCCTACTCACTTACTTTAATTTATGCATCACAACATCTAAGCGAGTATTAAAAACTAATTTAAATTGACGCTTCTTTTTAACCGACTTCAAAAACCAAGAGGCTATAAATTTATGCTTTTGTTTGAATTTTGTTTCATTTGTTCATCCATAACTTCTTGCTAGATAAACCTATTTCGATTATTCTAGTTTTATTTATTTGTTTAATGTAAGAAAATACCATTCATCGCATTTCAAATTGCTCTTAAAGCAAAAAATCAATTATTTAAGTCAGGGTTCCAAACTTGTTTGCCGCAACCTCAAAAGGGGCCATGAAGCATTTCTTATGAGGTACAGATATTATTTTTACTTTTAAAACAGAAAGTATGACATACTTTCAAACCTACAACATGAGAAAAAGTAACATCCTTTTATTTTCTTTTGTAGCGAGTTAAATGCGATTAATTTTACTAACAAAATTACTATGTTGCTTATATGTTTGTTTTAAACGTTGTGGCGAGTTCCTGTTTTAATAATAGTAGTTGTATTGTCTTACTTATCGTAAATTTAAAATATATATATATATATATATATATATATATATATATATATATATATATATATATATATATATATATATATAGCATGTTCTATTGGAAAATTGAGTGCAAGAATTTTTAATGCGTTTGAATGATACAATTCATTTTTTCCTGATTTCTACAATAAATGTGTTAGGTACAAGCATTATTACGCTTAAATAAAAATGTCATAAGCATGAGTTATCATTCGAAACATGCACACACATGCTGGAGGTATATGGGGGAGTCGCGAATTGTTTAATTGGCAAAAAAAAAGGATTACGACGTGCAAAAGTTGGAAACTACTACACTAAGTAGCATAAATATCATTTTCCAACAGTCTTTGAAGTTGGAGCAAAAGTGATGAATAAGTTGTATATATAACCATACGTTAACTACTAGTATAAATTTAAATCTATCCAGAGTTTAGCAATTAATTTTTTAATTGATGGTAGAATCCATGTCCATTCAACAAGGGCTGTAACATGATGGTCTCGGATTTTTTTGAATTTAACACATGTTAAAATTCATAAAAAATTAAGAAATACGCTTTTGTTTTTTTTTTTTTACCCAAAAAAATTCCTAGGCCGAGGTACAGGTCGCCAAAGATGGCGGTCCTGTCATGATTTCTCACTTGAGATTTTCGTCAAAATCTTTAAAGTACATTATCTCAGGAACGGAAGAACATATTTTGTTGCGGTTTGTTTTATTTAAAAGGATATTTTTTCTTGTTTAAAAACATATGCAACATTTTGAAATATGTGCTGTAGTTTTTTTTCCACAGGCTTTTGAGAAAAAAAAACGTTTGAAATAATATTTTTGATTTTTCTTAAATATGTCAGTTTCAAAAATTTTCAGTTTTTTACAGTTTATTAGTACCACTAAGCACTACGTTCCTTGAAAAGGAGAGCTTCCACTTTTTCGTTTAACAGATTTTAGAGGCATTTGAAAAAATGAGGGTTTTTAAGGAACTCTTGACGTAATTGCAGACCTGAAAATTCAAAAAACAATTTTCGCAACAAGTGGCCAGAAAACACTTTTAATTAAGTTATCTAACGAAATTTTAATTTTGAGTCGCCATTTTATTCAGGATATGAAATTTAGTGAGAACATTCAGCTTAACAATTCCTTCGGCGCTACGCTGAAAGGTGGCGTGGGAAATACAGCGAATCGGCTGGAGACTGTGTTCTAGTTTTCATAAAAAATAAAACTCCTGGATAAAGTAGAGACTCGAAATGAAAATTTCGCTATATAACTTAATTAAAAGTGTTTTCTGGTCACTTGTTGCGAAAAAAGTTTCTGAATTTTCAGGTCTGTAATTACGTAAAGAGTTCCTTAAAAACCCTCATTTTTTCGAATGCCTCTAAAATCTATTGAACGAAAAAGTGGAAGCTCTTCTTTTCAGGGAACGTAGTGCTCAGTGGTACTAATAAGCTGTAAGAAAATGAAAATTTTTGAAATTGACATCTTTGAGAAAAATCAAAAAAAATATTTTCAACTTTTTTTTAAAAAAGACTGCGGAAAAAAAACTAAAGTCCATATTTCAAAATGTTGCATATGTTTTTAAACAAGAAAAAGTATCCTTTTAAATGAAACAAATCGCAAAAAAATATGTTCTACCGTTCTTGAGATAATGCACTTCAAAGATTTTGACGAAAATCCCAAGTGAGAAATCATGACAGGACCGCCATCTTTGGCGGCCTGTATCTCGGCCCAGGAATTTTTTTGGGCAAAACAAAAAAAAAAAAAAAAAAACGTATTTCTTAGTTTCTTATGAATTTTAACATATGTTAAATTCAAAAAAATCCGAGACCATCATGTTACAGCCCTTGTTGAATTGACATGGATTCTACCTGATATTATTATTCGCATGCAATACAATGCGACATGCTAGGATAACTTTAACAGTTATTGTACATCGTTCATAGTTTTAAGCCGATTATATTTATAAGTAGTATGATGCAGTTTAGAGAATGAATTTATTTGTACTTTTAAGCGGCATTTAGATTTTCCACTCAAATATGTTTCGAAGTCGCTTCTCTTTTTCCTCCTAATATTTTCCTGATAACGATTTGTTTTAATTTTCATTTCAGATAAATTCTATTCTTTATTATAAAATATTACGATAACTATCATTAGTTACATTGATCATAATCAATTATAAGTCTTTGCTTTTGCTTCTATCTAAGAATTATAACAACATTAAACATTATAGCAATGTGTATTTTACTTTATCTCATTATAAAATAAAAATTTCATTTGCATTATAATTGACAAATATTAATTCCATTTTTTTTCATTATTTGATTATAAAACGAGATTTTATAAAGATTCATTAATTTTAAATTAAAAATTATTTTGTGTCATCGTAGAAACATTCTTCTGATTATTGTGGTACAAAATTAATTTCCTAAATTTCATTCAGGATTTTCTGGCATCTTGCTCTGGGTGAACTTAGATTTTTAACCTATTTTAGCTCACTGTGCTATTTAAAGGACAGCTGAAGGTTTAATTAACCTTAAAAAATAGCGTTCTTCTCAAATTTAAGAAAAATAAATAAACTAGGTTAAAGCGGGTTAAAATAAACTGCATTATTCAAGTACTAGAACTCAATTATGAATAAGAAAAAAACCATGCCAAGCATTCCTTTTAACATAGTTTTGAATAAATAGTTGAAATAACTTCAGGATAATTCAAATATGGAGCACATCATTGTTGTTTCGCAAAAACTCAGTTTTTCCTTTACCTGACACTAGAAAGTGTCTTAATTTCATACATATTAATCAATCGTATCATATTAATTTTTTTTATCTTGTCTTTGATTTTTCAAACGAGAACTTAGCACTCTTGAGCTAGCTAGTTGTGAGCACTCGTGAGCTACCTAGTTGTGAGCACTCGTGAGCTACCTAGTTGTGAGCACTCGTGAGCTACCTAGTTGTGAGCACTCGTGAGCTACCTAGTTGTGAGCACTCGTGAGCTACCTAGTTGTGAGCACTCGTGAGCTACCTAGTTGTGAGCACTCGTGAGCTACCTAGTTGTGAGCACTCGTCAGCTACCTAGTTGTGAGCACTCTTGAGTTAGCTAGTTGTGAGCACTCGTGAGCTAGCTAGTTGTGAGCACTCGTGAGCTAGCTAGTTGTGAGCACTAGTGAACATGCTTGTTTTGAGCACTTTTTCAATAAGAAGACGGCATTATACTTCCTTACTAGCTAAGAATATTCATTTAATATTCGTTTCTTTACAGGACTATTTTGGTCACCGCGTTCATCAGACTACTTAATCTCCGAGATTTTTTCGTGGGTGTTTTGGAAAAATGTCGCTGACTTAAATAATCTATACACGATCAATGAATTGGAGAATGACACCATTAATGTAATAACGAATATAACTTTTTGCTCACTTTGTCAAAGGTCCACTAAAAAGAGTGCACTTGCGTACCACGGAACATCATCAGGATGATAAAAAAAGTAAATAATAATAAAAAAACGCAAACAGTAAAACAACGTTTTCTACAATTTATCGTTGAAGTTAATGCTTTAAATGATATTTTCGTTTCGCTGTTTTTTGTTACAGAATTCGTATTTCTTTTTTAAAAACTTATTTTGGGTCAGTTTTGAAAAACCCTGTGCTTGAAATTTCACACCGTAAAAGCACTAGCGCAATCTGTTTATTTCCGTGCAATCATTGTCCTGGGTACTGTTTTTCTTCAAAATTTGAAGCTTTTCTTGGCCATTTCTTATTTTTTTTAAATGATTGTTTCTTCGTACTTTTTTCTTTGACTCTTTTCCTTATCCGCTCCTACGTTCATGTTCACCTCCTTTCTGTCCGTTCTTTTAAGTTGCGTTTCTTATTAGAGAATTGATGAGATGTCTTAAAATTCTTCATTTCATTACGTCACGGTTTATTACAAAAAAAAGGGAATTATAGCTTGTACAACCAATTCTTAGCGCCCACCGTCCTTTTGACCTTATTTCGCACAATATTAAACCATTCAATATTTTTAATCAGTATCTATTATGTAACACCAAATATGGCAGAGGTGCCCATCTAACACAAGTTCAACGGCGCACCCCCCCCCCCCCCCAAGTTTCCCTTCAAGGGAAAGAGGTTTTTTTTTTTAAATTTTTTAGCTCTGTTTCATATTTTATTTATTTTTTCTTAAATATTATTTATTTATTTATTTATTTTTAATTATTGTTATTATTATCATATTATTAGAAAAGTTCTCTGCTATCCCAATGACAAACACACACACAAACTAAATGAATAATTTTAATTAAAAATGAAGAAATAAAGAAATTTAAATAAAGAAATAAAAAAAATTTAAATCGTCCCCCCGCCCCCATATTTGATGGCACATCTTGCACCAATATCCCCCGTGTGAGCACCCCTGAAATACGGTGGGGCAGAATTTGATTGTATATTATACAATCAAATATACAATCAAATATTATACAATCAACAGTATATCGCTCTGCTCCGCAGTCAAGCATTAGAGTTGACATTTTTAGTGAATACCAAGGAATCTGTTTCGTATAAGAACGTTCGTATCAAACTATAGCTATACATAAACGTAATTTACGAAATTACATTACCTCATAGAAAGTGAGCTATCATTGTTAAAAATGTGAAGCGATTTTACTAAATAGTAGATCCTCCTAGAGCAGCGTTTCTCAACCTTTTTCTTTTTTTTTTTGACCCGCGAACCGGCAAAACATTTTGAAAAAAATACCCAGATCGGTGAGGTTTTTTCTCTTTCTTCATTTCTTCTTTTTGGTTCTTCGTTAAAAATAAAAACAAAAATTGAAGCACAGAGCGTCAAAAAATTTTGAACAGAAAAATATAAAAAAACATTCAGACCGAAGAAGTGGATTCTTTAAATGAATAAATAAACTTTCGACTCGCGCACCGTTGTGGGAAAAGTAAGCGGGCCGCTGAGGGATTTTTTTTTTCTTTCTTACAAAATAAATAAATAAAACTTTACTTGGTACGTATTAAAGATCAGTCACAAAATATTTTAAAGTATAGATTGTAGATAACTAATTAATCTAATAACTATCCAAAAGAAAGTATGCATTTGAGAAAAATCAGAAACAATTTCGAAAATAATCACAAAACTCACGCAAAAAATGTCGAATAGGATATTATTATTATTTGAAAAAGATTTTGTTTTATCTTGGAAGAGCATTTCATCTGATCAGGAAACATCACGAGTTCAGTAATCATGAAAAAAGTTAAAAATGGTCGCATTCGAAAGAGTATCTTTAGAAAAAAAATTGACCCAAATATTGTGTGCCCTCGTCCTTTTGTTTTTGAGATTTGGGGGGTCAAAGTCTGTCGAAATCTTACGAAAATTCGCCAAATTTAAGGACTTGGCAAGAAATGGAAAATACCACGTGATTTCATCGCCTGCGTCTAGCAAGACTCTCATTCCCATTTCTGGTCATCATGCAAAGCGCGTAAACGATGTTTCGAATTAACCCTTTACTTGTGTGTGCAAAATTAAAAAGTAACTATGAAGCCTGTGAAATGAAAACTAGAGAGTTTTATCCAGAGGAGCTACAACGTTATAACAAAATTGAACGTAGGATTTAACTTTGCAATCGTGATAATAATGCATTTTAGAATTTAAGTGCATTTCAAGTGTGTCTTACTTAACTAATTCAAGTTTGTACTCTTGTTATGAAATGTGTTGTAAGTAATTAATAATTATGTACGAGAATTAATATGAATAAGTAAAAAAAAAAAACATGCTTATTAAAGCTTACATATTGAAAATAAAATGGATAGTTTTTGATGTTGAAAGAAAATGATCATGGATTGTAGTATCCCAGCTCTTATTTATTTTTTCAAAAGTTATTATCATTCATGAAGTTTTGTCTGACCACTGCTAGCGAAAATGTTTAATTTTTAATTTAAAATAAAAAAATAATAATAATTTAAAAAAAAAAGAAAACAACGGATAGTAAGTGTCAAAAATTTGCACAGCAAAACTAACGATGTCGGAAATTAATTCATAACAGATTCTTATCAAAAATTTTATAGTCTACGTTCATTACAACAACCCCTGTAGTTCGAAAAAGTCTGTCACTGCAACTGAAAGTTGCTATAACGTAAATGCACATCATATTGCATGTTATTTAGTCATTTTTAAAAATACTGAAGTTACTTTTACCAATCATGTTTCACGTTAAAAGGGAATTCAAATACGAGCAAAATAAAAATTAATAGTTTTTTTTTTATTTGACTTGTTAGAGGGCTTACACATAACTTGAAAACGATACACATAACGAAAAACACACTGGAAATAACTGACAGAAATTGTTTTTTTTTAATTTGAGAACATGGTTTGAAATCTTTAACCCGCGAGCAATCGCGTTGGGTCTGCGAGACCCGCTCTGTCAAAAACTAAAGCGCAGAATTCCCCCCTTTCGTTGAAAGTGATCCAAGTCCGCAGTAGCTGTAGTCAAGGTCAACCACTTTCTGAAGGTTGAGAATTGCACATTGTAGAATTTCACGTTTGTAGGTATTTTTGATGTTAGGGTCTAGCAGACCCGACGCGCCTGCTCGTGCATTCAGTCCCAATTTTTTCTTTTTTGCTGTTTTTGAGTTTAGAAAGTAAAATGAAGCGCTACTTGTCTTATAAGGATGAAATGAAAAGACTTGAAGATATGCTTAGAGATATACCAACCGATGAGGAATCAATAAATGAAGAGGATGAAGAAATAAATGATGATGAAATCTTTAGCGAGCACAATTCTTCTTCAGAGGATGATCTTGATTCTGATGAAGATTTATATGAAAGCACAGACATTTTGTCTCAAAACTGCTACGTTGGCAAAGACGGCACAAAATGGAGCAAAATTAAAAACCGTCAAAATGTAAGAATCCCTTCTCACAATGTTATTCTAAAATTACCAGGAAACGTTGGTGATGCAAAAAAAGTTTCTTCCGTATTAGATTCCTGGCAGCTGCTGATTGATGATAGTATCCTATTGAATATCGTAGCTTGCACAAATAAATTTATAGAGACTATAGCACATAATTTTGACAGAGATCGTGATGCCAAAGAAACTTCAATAATAGAAATTAAAGCACTGATTGGTCTTTTGTACTTTGGAGGCCTTCACAAATCCTCGCATGTGAATGTCAAAGATCTCTGGGCTACGGATGGAACAGGCCTGGACATTTTCCATCGAACCATGTCTCAGAAGCGTTTTTTGTTCCTATTACGATGCTTACGTTTTGATGATATTACAGACCGTGCCGAGAGAAGACAGACAGACAAACTCGCACCAATAAGAGGTATGTTTGAAAGTTTTGTAAGCAACTGCCAAAATTGCTATACTGTGGGTGAATACATAACAATTGATGAAAAACTTGAAGCTTTCAGAGGACGATGCAGTTTTCGTCAATACATCCCCAACAAACCTGCCAAATATGGCATAAAAGTATTTGCTCTTGTAGATTCCAGAACCTTTTATACTTGGAATTTAGAAATTTATGCGGGTAAACAACCTGATGGCCCGTATAAGACAAATAATTCTGGTGATGAAATCGTAAAGAGACTAACAGAAAAACTCGCAAATTCTGGAAGAAACCTAACCGTTGATAACTGGTACACAAGCTATAATTTGGCCAAGGACCTACTAAAGAAAAAAATTACGCTTGTGGGAACAATTAGAAAAAATAAACGAGAATTACCCAAGGAGTTTATCACAGGAAAAAATAGAGAAGTACATTCCTCTTTGTTCGGCTTCCAGAAACACATGACATTAGTTTCGTATGTTCCCAAAAAGAATAAATGTGTAAATGTCATCTCAACAATGCACTATGATGATTCAATAGATCCATCAACTGGAGATGCAAAAAAGCCTGAGATCATAACCTTTTACAATCTTACGAAGGGAGCTGTTGATGTCATAGATGAAATGTCTGCAAACCTTTCTACTGCACGAATTAGTAAAAGATGGCCAATGGTGGTGTTTTTTTCTGTTCTAAACACAGCGGCTATAAATGCTCGTGTGCTCTTATTATCAGCCAAAAGCCAAACAGCAGTCAAAAGTCGACGACATTTTTTGAAAGAACTTGCTTTGGAGCTGATAAAAGAACAAATTCAAGAGAGAAGCACGCAACTATCACTTCCTCGAAAACTGAGGCAACAGCTCATCGAGCACTGTTCTCCCAGTCAGGATAGTGAGCCACAAAAAAAACTACAAAAATGTAGCCAAAAGAAAAGATGCCACATTTGCCCAAGCAAAAAGGACAGAAAATCTGCAATTTGCTGTACCAGGTGTAATAAAAATATCTGCAGCGAGCACACGATTTATATTTGCAAGGAATGTGAATAAACTGTAAGTATTTTCTGTAAATATTTATTTGTATTACGTTCATACAGTGATCATTTTCTCATTAAAATTGCATCAATTGTGGTTTAAAATGTTTTTGTTAGTATTATTTTACAAAAACAGGTAACCGGGTCTGGGAGACCCACCGCGCGTTCTAACGTATGTAGTTATAGCGCGCGTTTTCCCGGGTTTTAAAATTGTCGTTTTCTTCGTATTTAGATACTGTTGAAGACTTCAGATTTACGACTTTTCAAAAAAAAAAAAAAAAGACTTTAAAGTGTGTTTACAGTTTCTCTACGATTATCATATTTTTTTCAAAACACAGTTTCATCATCGAATAAACTCTTTCAGTGGAAATATTTCACCCGCAGAAGCATAAAAGTTTTAAACATCAGTTTTTTAACAGACAATCTTAAGAATAACAAAAAAGTTTAAACTTTGAACGGTATATTCAAATGTACTCAGTTGATGCGTTCTATTGGATGCTAAAATATCATTACATCTGTGGAATTTTAAACGAGATTTTGTGCTCGAACCCTATGACAGATCGGTCGCAGTAATAGGAGGTCGTTCTTGTTGACTGCAGTTAGGAGCGCACTGATGGGAGGCCACTGTGACCTCCCAAAGATTTTCCTTATTCCACAAAGTTCGTCTGACAGTTCGGCAAATCAGAGGACATAATTACAATATTTTAACTCCCGAAAGTCACTTTTCATACATTATTATTTGCGCATACTCGCATTTTATCGCTCGGCAAAATTTGAATTTTCTTTCGGTAAATTGAGAATTTTTGCTTTCCCAAAAGTTTAAGCTCAGGGAACCTCTCACTGCAGTATCTTTTAATTTGCTTTATTACTACAGTAAAATGTCAAAAATCAGAACAAGTTAGCTTTGCACAGAACCTAAAAGAAAAAATAATTAATACTTATGAGAACCTTGTTTAGAAATAAAATATATTTCACCAATAATAATAACCACGAAAACTAGTGAAGAAAAATCTACTTACATCTACTACTACTACCTAAAATGCTAAAAGACATTTTTATCTTGACCTTCTCCATAACATTTTACAGAGGGGAGGTTCAAATTAAATTATTCGAGAAAATTACTTTTAGTTATTCGAAAAGCAACAAAAGAAACACCCACATTCACATTTCTATAGTTGGAAATAAATGCTTGAAGGAACTCCCCTTGGGGTCTAGGGGATTCGTCAAAAGAAAATATGATTTGAAGTGAATATACATTATATTTCCATTGTTTTTACAATAAAATAAAACAAATATTTCGGGCGGTGGCGTTTTCCCCTATACAGTTGCACGTTAATATCCCGGAATACAAGCCCCTAAAAATTTCAATGCCGCAGTCTGTGTCACTACACTCCGCGCCATGGTAGTCACCTCAGTAAAGAATTAATGCGCTATTTCTCACGCGCTTTGGTGGTGACCAAGTATGGAAGTGAAATGTCTTGTCAGATGCAGATGTTGAATTCGCGCCGTACCTTCCATTTCTGAACAAAACTCGCTAAATTTGGCGACTTTACTAAAAATTTCGGCAATTTTTAAGACCTCATATTTCGATAGCGTGGTCACGAGGGCACGTAGTTTCAGTGCCATAAACATGTTTTCCAATGCTCTTTCGAATGCCACCAATTTGGAATTTTTTTGAATTTCCTTGATCGTGATGTTTCCTGGTGAGGACCGGCAAAATTTTACTGCTACCCGGTCCCGGTCTTCCGGACTACTAATTAAGAATCGCTGCCCTAAAGCACGCTCGAGGGCACATGTTTTCTTTTATTTATTTGCGGCTTACTGTATTCTCACCACTTTTCACGTGCTTCAAAGCACAATTAAGTTAAAAGTAATTACGTTATTTGGTTCTGCCCTGTTATCCCTTGCTTTCGTGACTTTCATTGGAACAAACTTGAACGACGATAACTTGAAAAATCAAATAATAAATTAAATACTTAATTTTTCTGCAGTTTCTGTTGGAAGTTATGGCAAAGAAAGGTGGAGGAGCCTAAGAAATTATTTATGCTGCTCATACGTATGCCATTGATGCCTTCGAATATGATTCGTTTTTTCCAATATCTGTTTAACCTTTTGCAAAATTTTCAATATATTTATAGACAACTGTTTATTCACCCAAATCCTGATGTATCGCAGGTTCCACTGGAAAATAACTTTATGCTTAGGGGCCTATGTCGAAGTAAAACCTGGGGTTGACCATCCCCCTACAGTCTATTCTCGGTACCCTACTCTTTTAATCTAAAATTCTGGTATGTAAATCTGCATAAAATAACGACAACGACAGAAGAGCCAGACAACGGCCAGCGGAAATTACTTGATTCAGTTGTTTGAAACATCTGGTGATGTATTATTATCATTTATCAAGCCTAGGTTCATTCTGAAAAGTTGTTCCTTGGTTATGTTGGAACTACCCTTTTCTGATAACTGAAGTCTACGCATTAGTGCGTCGCAGA
Source organism: Uloborus diversus (assembly GCF_026930045.1). NCBI lineage: Eukaryota > Metazoa > Arthropoda > Arachnida > Araneae > Uloboridae > Uloborus > Uloborus diversus. The sequence continues at coordinate 139,567,854 of NC_072733.1, read as the reverse complement.
AAACTATACCAAATGTCATTTGCATCATTTTTGTCAGTCAGGTTAACATAAGACAGTGTTTCTGATTCTCCAAGATCAATATCCATTATTGCCCAATTTCAGTTGTGAACAAATGGAAAAAATAAAATGAAAAAAAGTACTGTTAAAACAATTTCCAAAAAAATAGCGAAAGATTTTCATTGTTAACATTTAACATCGACGTCAAATTTAACACAGTTATTTTTTTCTTTGAAGTAATTCACGAAGAAAAAGAAATATACAACAGCGAAAATTATTGAAGTTCGAAGTCATACATGATAATTGCGTACTACTTACTCTTTCTACATGAATGTAGTGAGTTCAAAATTGTAAAAAAAATGAAATTTTGGCTTTAATCCCTTTTTGAGCTTGGGAAGATGTATTGTACATCAATATGACTTACCAGCATTTGAACCACAAAAATTTGAAAAGTGGTATAAAATTTTTTTCGTGGAATGCGACGAAAAAGTTACTTAAATGATGTCAACCGAAGAAATATCGAATTAGTGATGATGCATGTACTTACGAGTATTATTATCTGTAACAAGGTCAAGCTACTTCTTATTTTTGAAATAGTGAGTTGATTTTCACTACCCCTTTCCTCTACCGTAAATATGAAGTTCAAATAATTGTATGAAACACATCATTTTGAAACCTAACTAGTTGCTAGTAATAATAAAATGCATTAGCTTTTCAATTATTCGTGATTTATGTGTCTTTGGGGAGAAAAGTATGTGTGAGGGAAAAAGTGTTTTTATTTCTAATGTTAACAATAATAACAGATAAGAGAGAGAGGAAGTTAACTAAATAGTTTTGACTCTTTTTTTTTGGGGGGGGGACTTTCGTCTTACTAGTCGCAGATGTCTAACTCTACCCCTGATGAGGGATAGCCCGTTTTAGAAGTTTTGCGTAATATAATTATCTTCCTTATGGAAGACATATCACTTTTCATCTAGTTTCGGTTCATGAGTAAGGGGATGTCGTTGTTGAAACATGAAGCTCAATTATGAATTTGACAAATTGTTCAAAAATTCGGAAATGCTAGTTAGTCTGCATCGCTACACGCTGAAAAATTGTCTGGATCTATACTGAGGTAATGTCCTAACCTCTCGGCAAAGCAATCAGTTGAATATTAACCTCACTAATTTATTGGTCTGTATTGAACTGATGCTAGTAATAATAAAATGCATTATTAACTTTTCAATTAATCTTCATTTATCTATCTTGAGGGAAAAAATGTTTTTATTCATATTGTTATCGATAATATCAAGTTCTATAGTGAGTTTATAAAGTATAAGAGACGTGGTTAGAGGAAAATGTCTTTCAAAATAAGTACAGTTGTCCAAAATCCTCACGTATTATTTTTTCACCTAAATAGGCTGAGTTTCACCTGAAATGTTAAAGCTTACATAAAATTTAAAAAGAAGTGCAAGAGATTCTGCTCCCGTAAGTTTCCATGGAATTAAACATTGGCAAAGACAAACACGCACCTAGCGATAAAAGGCGAAAGTGGAACGGCCACCTTTTGTTAGTCATAAACTATTGGTCACAAATACGCAAGATCGATAAATTGGATTCGAATTATCGAGAAAAAAGTCGTTTTCTATCAGAAATACTGAGTTGAGTGGGAAAAAATGCAAAAAGACGAACAAAATACGCTTTGATCAACAGAGGGACTGAGCATCGATCAGAAATACAAATTTTGAATATGAAAAACGGCAAAAAAAAAATAAATAAAGCGAACTGAACATACTGTGGTCAAACGAGGAGTAGACACCCCTTGGTATCCATGCTTTTTGACAAAGACCGTAGAAAACCGTATGTTTTCCTATTCGATTTTAATCGACAAACCCTCAAATTTGGCAGGCGATTAATCTCCATTGCCTCTGAAACACACGTGTTAATATATATAACGTTTGCATTTAAATAATAAAACATCAGGATTATACTTAGTCTGACCGAAGGATATTTCTTAAGTAAGGGGGAAATTAATTACAATCCAATGCATTAAGAAGTTATGTTCTTAATTTGACGCATAAGTTATGCTACTTGGACCGACGGAGTGTTGTAGTGGCTGGACGCTGGTCTCTTACGCCCAAAGAGGCAGGTTCAAACCTGACTCCAGTCGGTGAATTTTCAAGATGCAGCAAATTGAAAGCGTCCATTTCGTATGATTATGCAGCAAAAAAAAATCCCTCGTGTACTCGCTTGACTTAGATTGCTCTTGGAAAAATTAAATTCCAAGTGCAGTTTTGCATCGAAGAGAGCCCAGTTGTCTCCATCTAGTGGGAAAACTGGGAGTCAAAACTCTCCTGGTAAAAGCATCCACAGATAGTAGTGCTACGTGGAAAAATGGATTTTATGTCGGGGGTTCGCACTAGGTCTGAAAAAACTGTGTAGCAAAGGTTATGTAGTCTGCAAAAGGTTGTTTACTAAAGGGTCTAGCGCAACCCCTCCTCCCCCTCTAGATAATAAAGCTATGCTAACTTTGACGTGCAACTCATATGAAACACTTAAGCACGCATTAATATTAGCGAAATATCATGTTCGCATTTCAAGTTTTCATGAACAAATAAATAATAACATCATGGTTTGCACTTAAATCTTTGAGGAAAGAAGTGTTTTCTAATCGATAACGCGTCTATTTCTTAATTCAACTACATTTATCTCCGATGGTATTAGAGTCTCGCTGATTAATATGAAAAAGAACCCATCGAAATAACTATAAATGACATTTTGTGTATTAATATTATTATTAAGAAATAAACCCCTTTCACATGCCTCTGGTAAAAATAATATTTAATTGAAAATATTTTTTTCATAGACCGGCAAACCCGCTATCCTTTTTTTTTTTTTTAGAAGTTAGCTTCGTCTCATACATTGAAATCATTCAGCAAAAAAATCAGAACCTAATGAATGTACTTTAATGGATAGCAAGCTCAACAGATTTAAACCATGTAAAAAGAATCATCGAGAAAAATGAAAGAAAACTAGGCTCATAGAAATTGTGGCGACACATAAAAAGAATCTCGTGAGGAGTAGAAAATCCATTTGAGCACGCCTTTACAAAAATTAAAAAGCTGTTCTTAAGTAACATCCAAAATCGATTATACTATGTTATTAAAAATGAAGGTGATGCAACTGAGGAAAAAAAAATATAGAAAAAAGAAGAAAGAGAGAGATGTAAAATCATTGGCTTTAACTTTTTTTGCGAGTAATTGATAGCTATATCGCGGAATTAAGTATTTTAGCAAATAAAAATATTTTCTTTTTTTTCCTCTTTATGTATTATATATATATATATATATATATATATATATATATATATATATATATATATATAATCTCACATATTGAGGAGGTTTCGTATCGTTTATTTTAAAATATTCTAACAGCTAATACATGCATATACAGGGTGTTCCGTTTTTAACCTGCAAAAAAACCTCTATTTTCGCAACCGTTAGTCCTAGATGCATAACTCCAATTGCAAAAATGTTCAAAATCAGGTGCGGAGTCAAGGTATTGAAACTTTGAAGCAAAACTAAAAATAAGTCAAAAAACACAAAATTTAACTTTTTATACGGGCCCTAGGTCCCCTAACTTATGTTAAGGAAAATAACCTCCGTTGAAAACTATTACTGACACACAAACAAACAAGCATTTGTACGGCCAAAACTCAAGAAGATATTCCAGTTCAAAGTTTAAGGGACCATACAAAAGATTGGAACTTATCGTTCCTTCAGAAGAATGACAGGTTGTCAGAGTTTAAAAAAAAAACAAGGTATGGATATTTTCAATGCTATTCAAAAATCATGCAAATGTTATGCCGTGATACGCAAAAACACATTGCGAAACCTCGAACAATTTGAAAAACCACCCCTTTGCATACACATAATTTTAAACGCTTGTTAACTGCTATATTTTCTCCCAAAAGGTCTTATTGACGGCGAATGTAAAGTGGTGTAAGTCACAAAACGCTGCGTTTCATATCTCGGTTAATATTGTTAGTACTAATTTCAAACTTTTTATGTTGGATTCGTTTTTCAATGGAGGTTATTTCCCTACGCATAAGTTAGGGGGGCCTGGGGCCCGTACAAAAAGTTAAATTTTGTATTTTGTTACTCATTTTTATTTTCACTTGAAATTTTCAATATCTTATCTCTGCATCTCATTTCGAACATTTTTGCAATTGAAAGTATGCATCTAGGGCTAACGGTTGCGAAAATAAAGGTCTTACAAGTATACGGAACAAATTGTGTATATATATATATATATATATATATATATATATATATATATATGTGATCAATGAGTGTAAAATACTATCTTTAAAATATAATTATTCTATGGCTTTGTGTTTGAATAGTGTGTATGTTTAACTTATAGAGCTAATATGATTATCACATTCAAAGAGTAATAAGTGTGCCAAGTTTTAAATCTCTCAAGAAACCTATTTCAGAAAAGTAAGACAAAGGAAGAAAGAAAGAAACGGGAAAAGTCAAAGTTATTTCTTGTTTTTTGGTTAAACGATATAATACTGAAACAATAATGGTTTAAACTCGTAACCATTGCTGAAATACACATTCTGATTCATAAAAGTTGATCGCTATTGTTAATTATAGTGTAAAAAAGATTTTTTTTCTCTTGTATTTCATTCATTTACATGTGCGCCAAATATTTAGTTTTCTGCTTTACCATTACTCAATTTACACTTGTAAAATACACAAATATACAATTTAAAATATCATAGAATATCACCACTGTAGTACATAATCGTTTTATTAAAACAATTTTCTCAGTAGTGAAAATACAATTACGATTTATTATACTTCTTGATTTTTTTTCCATTGGCTCATCTTGTATATTTCATTCATATACTATAAAAGAAATGCAAATATTAAATGTGGTTATAATAAAATTAACGAACAATCTTGCTCTTACCTCATTCATGTGTTCTGTTGATTAGTTATTTTCCTATTATTTGCTTTGTACTTGAGATATTTTGGAGATTTAAGAGTCAGTCTGAAATTTAAATCATAATTAGCTACAGCAAAAAAAAAATAAATAAATAAAATAAAATAAATTATGATAATAATAAATTCAAAATCATTCTCGGTGTTTTTAGTTCTGTAATAGTTTATTTTTAAACCAATAAGAGATAAGGCATTCAACTTTGTTCACCCAAAATGCTTAATTTGTTTCATAAAAAATCATAAGTTTCAAGTATACATATGACATTAAGGATTAATTTGAATGAGATCTTGATTAAGTTCGGCTTCAGCACTTTTTTTTTCCAATTTGATTTCAACTTTCACATATTAGACAGAATTCAGGCTACGAGACTAAAATAAATACAAAAATAAGTTGAAGACTTGAGGGCTCCCCCATATCCTTTGTTAGAAAGTCATCACTGCACGGTATGTAAGTATATTTATCTACTTTTATATGTATAAGTATAGTTTGTCCTCACTTCTTCTTTTAGAAATTAACACCCATATACGGTATGTAAATATTTGTCTACTTTTCAAAAACTAATTTTAAAAAAAAAGTAAATAAATAAATATAAATATATACTCGTGTATAAGTAGAAGTGACGAAATTTAGGAGTTGGAAAAAAAAGGGGGGGGGGTCAACCTATACACGTGTTTCCAAAATATGTACTTTCTTAAGCGATTTTTATGCTCTAAAGATTATATCTTATAATCTATAAAGTTAATGAAACTAAAATTTCATTGCTTCTGATTTGAAGTTTATGGTTAAATAATAAAGCTCATTAAACTGTACGTTATTGATCAGAATTGAAATATTTATTAAGGAGAAATTGAAACACTTATTAATAACTGGTATTTTTAAACTAGTATTGCTTTTTCGTTGTCATTGTACGTATCTTTGGATTCCCGACTTATCGGTGGACTTAAAATGTGACATGACTTAGACGGTAACATTTCTGAAATTTTGCTTGATTAGGAAGTTTACTAAATTATACATTATTATATAAGGAAATTTTATAAATTAATTATTTATAGAAACAAAATGAGAAAGTAAAATTGCATCCATTAAAACATTCTGTAGTCTATTGCTCGTGTAAAATCGTTGAATACAAAAATAAGTAAATCAATTTATTGCAGAAAATATATGTATCAAATTACTTTTAAATGCAGATAAATTTTGTGAGGAAGAAATATCGGTGTATACGATTAGTGTGTAGTGTTGTGATTTTTGAGGGCATTTAAAGATCATAACGATTAATCTGTTACAATATACTGATAACCAGATGATAACGTCACCTGAATCACACACTTTCATCCTTCACAACCCACCTGGTTCTAACAATTGAAATTAGCGTAATTGGGATGCTGTCCAAGTTTTCAATAAGCGAAGGAGGGAGGGGAGGGGGGGGGGGTTACGCGTGCATCTCTGTGTCTGTGGGTATTTCTCTGTGGCTTCGGAGCTCCAAAAAAAAAAATTTTTTTTGCAATCACGAATTGCTTATTGTTTTCACTTGACCTTTGAATGACGTCCGTCTTTTGATTTTATTTTTCTATGTCAGGCAGCATGTTCAATGCAGGCGTCCATGCGCCTCGGAAACGAATTATCTAGAAACAACGATCTCAACTTTACACAATCCTTTTTTACGCGAAAACAGTACCCAGCACACAACATCCAGCATCAAGCAGATAACAACCAGTATCCAGCTCTGGCATTCCTTTGAATTTTGACGTCTTGAATTCAAATTATAGTCGCGATAAATGCCATTAGTAGGAACAAGAAACCCAACGAGTATAGTCCTATCGCAATTCGTGATTTCGAAAAACATAATTTGAATTCAAGATCTCAAAATTCAAACTAATTTTTACTCTTTTTTTTTTTTTTTTATTATTGAGACGTGACAATCGATCGACGCAATTTTTATTTTCGAAGTAAACTGGGCAACGTAGTAAGTATAGTTTAATAAAATGTAGTTGGTTTTTATTCTGTACACTAGCTGCTTATATTAAACACTAATAAAAAAAATTTGTTTCTCTGCTTGTGACCTAGTTGGCTGTGAAATATGACTATTATTTTCCTCGACAGTCTTTTACCTCTAGTTCAAGTTTTTTATTGCTTTCGGCTCTTTAATAGAAATACGGCAAGAATGTATAAATTGCTTCTTTACTTTAGTGCCATTCAGGCGGATGAAAGGAAAGCATTAACATTCACCTTGTGTTACATTCTTGGCTCTTGTAAAATAGTGCATAAAATTCTTGCCGTTTACCTTCTCCGCTTTCCAAGCTAATAAGGGGCGTTTTCTTTTTAAGTATAACGTACCGTTTTGTTTTATCATCGAAACATAGTAAGTGTGAATGCATTTAATGTTCCATTCAAAGCGAGATGATATGAATTATTCAAGGAAAAGAAATGTCCGTAAACTGGATGATGCCATGTTAATAGATATGCCCTTTAGAGTTTAATTCTCCACACGATTTTTCACAATTGTTTTCCAAACAAAAAGTACAATGTAAATGTTTTTGGGCAGTATTTCGTTTTTTTTATATGAAAGAATAGTGGGTGTACACATCCATTTTCAAAAGTTCATAACATACTGAAAAACTATCTTTTAGCACATGAAAGTAACTGCATTTTAATTCGCAAAAGTAGCTATTTTAAAAAGAATGGGGGAGTTTTATTAAGTCTGTGTTCGATGGAGGAGGTGAGGGTTCAAATGGAAAACGGGGTGCAACCCAATAAATGAACAGCCCCAGCCAGTAGAAAATCACAACATTTTCTAGTCTTTTTTTTTTTATTTTTTTTTAAACGTTTCTTATGTTTATATCTTTCACAAGCAAATGACTGTACGACAAAGGAAATTCTACACTGAAGAGGAAAAAAATTGTTATTTTTATTGCAATTTTGGCTGTATTTTTCCAATCACCGCACTGTAAAAGCATATGAAAACGCTTTTCATGTTGTTAAATCGGAACTTTTTTATTACGAGAGCCATATTTTCTTTCGAAAATTTGTCGACCAATTACCTACGACTCGAAAGAAAATTTTCCTCATATTATAATCAACTAACATTTTTGTAAATGCATATGTCATTAATTTTCACTTTAATGGAATTATTACTTCTTATTAAATCGGTTACATCGCGTTTTCGGATTCATCGCGCATTTTTGTTTTTCCCCGACAACCGCGACATATAAAGAGGTTACTGTAATTCAAGAAAAGTCATTTGACTTTACTGGATCTAATCGGCACGAAACTTAAATATATGATCATGAATACGGTCAGGGTCGGACTGGGTCCCGCAAGAGGGTGCCAATCTCTCCAAAGAACGCAAAAAAAAGTGCAAAATTTAAAGAAAAAGGTGAAATAAATAAATAAATAAAATAAATAAAAAATATAAAACAAATAAAAAATATATAAAAAAAACGATGGTACACAGGTTTACGGGTTTAAAGAAAAGAAGAAAAAATATTGATTGAACAAAAAAAAGGAAATTTTCCACCAAAAAATAAAAAAAATAAAACAAATTTATAAAAAAATGTAAAAAATATATAAAAAAGGTGTTCAGACTTGAGGACGCAATGTCGCGTAGGAGGGAGGGCGCATCGGCCCGCGGGCCAGTCCGCCCCTGAATACGGCTCTTTATTTGAAATGCTATTTTAGGCTCTTTAGAATGTGAAAAAGTTTCGAGATCCGAAAGTGATTTAAGGTTTTTATCAATCAGTCAAAAAAGGGTCCAGTTTCACGTTTCAATTAATTGAAATTTAATGTTTAAAACATCTGACTGATTTTTACATTGAAAGTGAAAAATGCTGGAAGCGTCAAAAGTCAATAAAGTTTTAATACTTTCCACGACGTGTATTATTTCTAAAAAATTGAAAAATATGCAAAATGATAATCAAGATTTAATTTAACTAGAAAGCAGGTTACTATATCATTTATCATTTTACATGTTAATTTGTATTTGAAATGATATATTTGTTAATATTGATTCGACGTAAATTAATTAACTGGTGTAATGAAAAATGCCATCATTTCAGAGTGAGCCTCCAATTTTAACACGTTCTAAAAAGTTAGATAATTGATTTGAAGTTTGATTGTCCTGGATAAAGGGCAAGTTCAGATAATCGATGAGCACCTGCAGCTTTTCACACAAGGCGAGATTTGTTTTTTCTTAGTGGTTTCAGTAAGTAATGAACCGCATCTCTATTTTTGTTTTTCATTATGTATGATAGCCACTGGAAGTATCGAACGGTTCATAGTTTATCGAAAGCTTCAATTTAGTTTTTGATGCATAATAAATATCTCCAATTTTTTAATGACACTTCATTCAATATTGCTAAAATGTTTCTTCGAAGCATAGCTTATAATAGTAGCAGGAGTTTTTTGATGTGTGGTGTATGTTGTTATGTCCCTAAAAATAATGCCTTGGGGCTACGACGTTTCCTTTAAAAGAAGGAATGAAGTCATTTGTATCAAATCATTTGATTAAATAAATTTAATCAAAACTTTTTGTAAGATATGCTTGTAGTACATTTTTCAGCTTTCATTATTTTTTTTTTCTATGTTTCATTATGCGATGATTTCTTTTAATAATAAAGCTTTATTTATTCTCAAAGTTTTGATTAGAAATCAACACCATAGCATGGCAGAAATATGTTTTTCACTAATAGACTGATTTTTTTTTTTTTTTTGCATTTTTTTTCCTTCTGAAGTTGAAGATTAAATTTTGATATTTTCATCTTCCCCTACTGTTAAAAACTTGCATTTGTATCACTATGCTTTAAATTATTTTGAAAACTTAAAGCTCACATTTTGTTTACAGAAAACGTAGAACAACCGATAAATGTTTGAGCAGAGTAGTACCATTGAGAAGAGATAATTTATAATTCCTGCTCTAAGAGTAGTACCTACTCTCAGATTTTTGTACAATGTTTTGTCTCCTCAAATTTAGACTCTTCTGTTTCGGTCGATTCGTGTCATGATATTTAGTGAATCCTAACGACATGTTTGCAAAGAAAGCGCAATGAGTTAGTTTAAAGCCGGCAGTAGGTATTTTCTATAACACCCGTTTACACAGCCACTTGCAGTTTTCCAATACTGTTTTGAACTAACCCGCTTTCTTCCTGACAATGAGTAGGTCTGACATTCTAATTTGCACAGATCTGTTTTTATTCAAACATAGCAAAATTTCTTATCGTGGTTTAAAAGTACTTTCAATGTCTGCTTTTTGAGCAATATAAACTGGTGTACGATGTTCATTATCATGTACATTATCATTCTTTAAGGGCACGGAATCGATAATTTAAACTAATAATAAAGCTGCAGCACTCCTTTATACTTAAAGAACGTGCATAAAATGGGAATTTAACGTTTTTTACTAAGTGACCTTAGATTTTAAATTGTCAAACACATACATGCCAATCTAAAAAATCATTCAAAAGCATCAAACTTAGTGTGCTGCTCAACTCCTCGTGTAACTAACTTTTTGCAACTTGCCGTCCAGAAACATACCTGCAATTTTTAGTGCTATTTATCTCTTGTCCTCCTTGAAATAAAAGATCAACCGAAAAACTCTTGCGCTTAATTATTACGCTTGAAATAAATCGAAAGTGAAACGAACTTGTTTTCTTTGATCTTGTTTAGCGAAACATCTTTCTCAGTTACAATGTTTCATAAGCTGTTGACATGATCCAAAGTGAAAATTTTGGTCAGCGAAAATCACTTTATTATCTTAAACTTAATGTAGTTAAAACGAGATAACAGGCACAAGGCCTGGGTGACAACATTTCGTGCATTTCAGCTACTGTGTATTTAAATGATCTCTGCGAGACATAGTATGTTGTTGTTGACATTTAACGTTTTAACGTTGCTGTTTAGCTGGTTTGACTCGGATTGTTTAGAAATTCATATATAACTGCCACATCACTGTTTTACAGTCATAGCAAAATATGATAAATACTGTAGTATTAGAAAATAACTTACCTTGCCTAAATACTTACTAAGATCAGACATATTAAATGTTTACTGCCAAAACCAATGTGTATACGATATTCAGAATTAGCTTACCTTGATGAAGGACTTTTGTTGGGTTGCCATGTCAGTGTTTTGCTGACATGACGAGATGTATGCAATATTTCAAAAGGAATCTACTTTATGTAATATTTACATTCCACGTCACATACCTTTACAGTAAGTACTGCAGATTTTTCTTGGGGAATAACATAGCAAGCTTGTGATAGCATTCATACAAGATAATCGTTACCGACTGGTCAGTCTTTAAATTCTTATGGAAATATGTTTTGTTTGTTATGTCGTACATAATTTTCAAGGATCTCTAATTTATTACAAATGAAGAATTCCACCTCCATTAAATTAATGTGAAATAAGACTTGAAATGAAAATATTGCCTTAAAGTAAAGAAACACCAGAACAGAATAGAATACATAGTCAGACAAGGTCATGTTAAAGAGGGGAGCCTATTCTATTTAATTTAAATCCCACCGAAATAAATTTCTATCTAAGCTCCCGTAGTCTAATGACATAACTGCGAAACAGTGAGATACAAAATGAAGAAACAATTGGTATGTTGGGCAGATAGGTTTGAAAATCGCTATACACTGGTTTTCAAAAATAGTTCCAAGATTGGACATCAGAGGGCACTGCAATCACGATTTTAAGTCTTAAATTTTGTCGTTTAGCTCTTGAAAGAGCGCTTAGTTAGTGAAAAGAGGTCAAATTAAAATACAAAAGATTCAAAATGGCTCCCTTTCGGTGCAGACACATGACGCTACCGAAGGGTTAAGTTCGAAGTCAGTCACTATTTCTAATGTTTGTTAGGCATTGGTATACGTTTTAGTAAAGATGAGGAACTTCAAACTTGATCCTTTGGTTGCGTCCTGTTACTGCTGCGCAACCGAAAGGTGGTAATGTTGGAACATTTATCATGGGATTTAACCTATGTTCACTAAGTACACTTTTATACGCCATTCAAAAGACATTGTTGTGGGACTACAACGCCCTTTGACGTCGAATCTTGGAGCTATTTCTCTGTACCAGTGTCCAACATATCACATGAGAGATCAGTGACCATATGTTAAATCTTTCCGTCTCTCACTGTTTCGTTGCTACGTCATTCAAAGTTGCGGATGCCTTTGTAAAACTCGATATGCATGTTTAACACACGTTTGAAAGAATTCAACGTAAAGCAAGTGCTACAGAAGAAAAAATATACAAAAGAAACGTTAACAAAAATTTAGTCAGGTCATGCTGAAAATAGTTAGTCGAGATTTTTTGTTAGCCTCCAGAAGTATTTCTTCACATCTTTTATAGCAATGATGCCTGTTCGTTAGTGTGGAGTGAAAAAAATCAAAATCTGATAAACGTTAAGCAATAGTGCTTAAAACTTGCCTTTTGCAGAGATGTTTAGTCATGCAAAAAGATTTCGATAGAAAAAATATTTTGAGGGGTCGCCCGTGCCTTGAAGTTGACCGTTATTTCAAAAAAAAAACTGGAAAAAGTTACAATAATTTCATCAAAAATAAAAAATAAAATTTGAGCTAAAGTTATCGACTAAGTGGAGAATTATTTATTTTTTTTTATTGGATAAGAAATGCTTGTATTACTTACTTCTTCCGTATCTAAGTAAGAATTAAATTATATGGAAGCAAATTTTTACAAATTATAAGTTCTAATACTTTTTTCTCAATGTCACGATATTATTCAATTTTAACGCTATATATTCGTAAAATTCAAAGCATTTATAGAACTTTAAAGTATAGTTTTTTATTAAAATGATCTTATGCAGTGTGTAATCTACATAAAACGCCTACTCTTAAGTGATATTAAATCAAATTTATCAAATTTTTATTTTTGATGAAATTATTGTAACTTTTTCCAGTTTTTATGCAACAATGGGCAATTTCAAGGCGCGGGCGACCCCTCAAGATGTTTTTTCTGTCGAAATCCTTTTGCATGACTAAAAATCTCAACAAAAGGCAACTTTTCCGCACTATTACTTAACGTTCTTCAGAATTTGGTTTTTTTTCACTCCACCCTACTGTTTATATTAAAAAATTTGGTAAAATAAATCTGACCATTACTTTCTCATAATCTTTTTCACCTGCAATTAAAAAAAAAACAATATACCTTCTGCAGTGGTTAGAACACGAGACGTACCAGTTACTAGTCTAGGAACTCTCTAAAGTTCTGCGCATTTTTGCTTGTTTTCATCAGGTATAACTTTTTGGCTCATACCTGACCCAAATGTGTCTGTTGTGTATAACTTGTACACCTATATATATATTTTTTTTTACCATATTCTACTGATTTAAGCATGGTATGATTTTAACTACGCAACTTAGGAAAACTTAACAAAATCGTGGTTCTCTTGGAAGCTCTGTATCGGAGATACCACAGATTTTTTCAGAAGTTCTGACATTGCATTTGCCATTAGGCACTCTGTAAAAAAAAACATTTGCTACGTTGAATCCGGGGGAGGGGAGGGAGTGGAGGCCAAGCCTGTCCTTTCATTTAGAGGGTCAAGAAGGGGCACTTGCCCTCCAATCCCTCTGACTTCGAGAAATTAATGTATTTACTTAAAGTGAGATAGGTTTTGTTGTTTCTATGTAATGTGCATTGAGTAGGTACATACCCCGGCCCCTCCCTGGAAAAAATACAAATGACGGACTTGGGGGGTGCATCAAGTGTTTCTCTAAGATTTAATTCGTTCTGCATTAAAGTCCAATCACATATATTTCAGTTGGAACGTGTGTTTTTTAGCATTACTATTGTATGTTTCACTACTGAGGAAAAAAAAATATTTTTTTTTTCACGTGCATAATACTTTTAAGTGTACGCTACTTTCGTAAAATATATACTCTTGAGTCTCTTTATTTAGTGTTTAGCATCAGGGGTGATGATGAAATCTCCACTGGGATTGGAATCATAAATAGAAAAAGATAAAATAAGTGTTGTTCTAGTAGTTCCAGATAAAGATGTTCAAGCAACACGCTCTTTGGAAGCCTCTCCACACAAGAAATCAAAATATTTTATTTTGTGGATGAACTCTGATTCGATTTCAAGTTGAAACAGTTTTGTTCTAATACTGACTTAATATTCCATTAAAAGAGGAATGCATTTCGTTAAATTTCATACTATTTACTATTCCAAGCATATTTCGAAAAGATTTAATTCAAGAGCTTATTTGAAACGGTGATTAGATGACGCATTTCTAAATCCTTAATTCCCAAAAGCATTTCGAATTAATTTTGCCTCCCTGCTATTTACATTGGAATGAGTCGTCATAAGTGACAAGAAATAACTCGAGCGAATCTACTGAAAATAATCTTTATTTTCTTGTTTTGTTTATCGCTCACTAAATCTCCAAGTTAATTAGTATTGTTAATTTCAGTATGTTTCTTTAGTCTAGTCAAATAAATAATTAATTACGTTCTATTCATGCACAGATAAAAGATTAAATAGTGTTTGAACAAGTTTTCTTGATTTCGTGCATTTTTCAAAATCCAAAAATTTGAAAAATTTCGGGGGCATAAAAGTTTTTTCCATGAATCCTGGAAATGCGCAAACATTTTATAAAATCTATAAAAATATTATTATCAGTGAAAAATATGCAAATTAAGAACATCAAAAAATGATAATAATAAATCAGTACTTAAAATTAATTTTATGTGACTAATTTGTGCTTTGACTTACGAAACGCTTTTAAATTATATATATACACGATTTGAAGGATTTAAGGAAGCATAAACAATTAACATAGAAATTAAACTTATTTATCTCTCTCTCACAAATTGATAGCGAGGTTATCGTTCTCAAATGCTGATTCAGTTATAAAATAATTGATTGTCAGTTGTTCTATACGTAATAATTGGTCCCACAATTGTAAAAATTGATTATTAGTGCATATATATATATCATGTTTCTTTCTTTTGTTCAGAAATTGAATAAAGAAAACAATGTTTTATGTTCACCGCGTTTTCTTTTCTTTTATATCTTTCTGTCTCTTAACAGACGAAACATTTGATCATTAAATACACTCAGTATATTATTACAACAAGACAGGAATAATCGAGCATAATTTAAAAAATGATCAAGATTCTAAGAGGAAATTGTAAAATTCTAAACACTTGTAGCTGAAAATTTTTATAAGATTAATAACTTCAACTAATTTCAGAAGAAAAAAAACATAATACAAATACACACACATATTACACACACACACACATATATATATATATATATATATATATATATATATATATATATATATATATATATATATATATACATAAAGAAAAGCACATCCGTTTTTCTTTCAAAAAATATAGATAAGTTCATTTTCAATTACTCACGATTTTTCCCTTTGTTACTGTAGACTAATCACACATCCAATAAGTTCCATTTGACTGATGCATATGACTTAAATAAGGCAAGGCTCTTGCTGCCTATTGCGCGCTAGATGGCGTTACTAATTCTTCATAAATGCTAATGAAGTATTTAATCAAATAAATCACTTAAAATCATCGAACTTTATTTTCTTTTGTTTAACCAATCACGTTATTTATTTTAAATGTATCTTTAAAAAGTTTAGCGATAAAGCGTATCTTTCTGCTTGAGCGGATGGAACAGCACAAGGTTGTTCCGCTGCCGCTTTCACCCTACAAACACGTCATAGTTCAGCGAATTTTTGAACTTAGAATGGAGCAAAGCGCATTTTGAACAAGTAGCATCACAGATCATAAATCAAAACAATGACTTTTCTTTTCGAAAGTAAGGATTATAAAACCCTTTTTTCAAGAAATTCTTCCAACAGTTGAATTTTTAAACAAATACTTTTCCAAAACTCAAGTTTTATCCTTCGTATACGGTCAATCAAGGAAACTTTGAACCATGCCGGTTAACTTTACATCATTTCAAACTTTTAAGTATATAAATTCAGATAAACAGCCTTGCATACAAAGAAGACTGCGTACAAAGAAACATTGCCTCACACACATACAAGAAAGATTTGCAACACAAGAAAACAAATCCGGGGCACCGGTTTGAATCGAACCCACAACCTTCGGCATAGAAGACGAAGCTTCTACCACAGAGCCACGGAAGCCTCTTTTAAGTACATTTCAATTTAGAAAAATATAGAATGCCCAGATCTGCGCTCTTCTGGCAAGGTTATGAAAAAAGTTTTCTTCACTTTATTTTACTAAAACAATAATTTAAAAAAAATAATTAAAAAAATGAATTTTGGCATCTTGAATTCAAATTATGTTTTTCGCAATCACGAGTGTGTGTGTGTGTGTGCAGGCATGAGTGTGTGCACTCTCAAAAATAGACTTTCAAATTTGACGAAATTTTCTTCGTTTTTGACGAAACCACTTCCAGGGATATGCTCCGAGCGAACATTTCGTCAAATTGAGGAAACTGCATTTGTTAGTGGTTTGAGGATGCGAATTTCGTCAAATGTAACAAAATATTTCTTCATTCTGGTTTCGTCAAATTAACGATCATTTTCGTAGTTTTGAGAGCATTAGTTTCGTCAAATTAATTTCGTCTTTCGTCATATATGAGGACGTTAATTTCGTAAATTTTTAAGAAAATTTATTTCCTTTTTTTTCGTAATATACTTACATTACTCTTCTTTAGAATATTTACGAATAATCATCTTTATCACTTTCCATGTACATGAGCCGCAATTTTTTTTTTGCAATCAGAACAAATAGTTATAGTTTTATTTCCGCATTATTTAATTTGACATCGTTTTTTTTTCTCTCAGGTAGAAACTTGATCATCATCTTTTTGTGCAATGCTAGGTTTCGAAAATTTATCGCAATCAACTGATGATAGTATATTATTTTCATTGCTAGGAATGTCTTCCTCCTCACATAATTCAGACTACGCATCCAAACCAGAATCAATTTCAGGAAAATCCTGTAACAGTTGCAAGAATTCATTTTCAGATTAGTTTTGCTTTCCAACGGTCCTTCGCGACATTATAAAGAGAATAATTTGACTGGACCTTTCAAGAACATCGAAGGAAACAAATGCCTATGTTTCATGGCAAACACATGTTTTAGTGCTCAAAATAATTCCAGTACAAGTTTTTAGAATCCACCTGTTATAAATTCATTACTTTTCAAAACTAAAAGAATATTGTATGTCCGGTCCCATGCTTTTCAAAGTCACCTTTCTCAACTTTGCCCCCTGCTAGCAGAAAAAAAAGAAGCACGTGACCAACAGGTGTTTCGCATTTTCCTAATCGTTTAAAGAACTGCACCTGATCAGCAGATGCTACTCAAACCCACTAATTACAAAAGAATGCTATTCACCCTGACAACTAACAAAAAATCCATAGTGCACATATCTGATAAGAGAAAAGTGAACAAAACCGGAAGCATAAATAACAGCGATCAAAATGACCGTCGGCAGTCTTTTTAGGTATAAACTCTTATAGCGACTGTAATAATGGGCCTAAAGAAATAAAATTTACTTTTGTGAGATCTTAATAAATAGTTAGGAAAAGTCAATAAAGGGAAAAGAGTTTGAAAATAAAACGCAGCAAATATGAGCGTTTGAAAATCGTTTGCGGTCAAAATGACCGCTTCCGTCTTTCTAACCTGTAACGGAGATTCAAGCCAACGCCCGGTAAGATTTTTTGCATTTGAATACGATGGGTTCCTTAGCAGTTGAGTACTTTAAAGCGGGGGGGGGGGAATTATTTTCACAATAATAGACGATTTTTCAAGAAACTCTCCAGTTTATTTCTTTAAGAAGAAAAGTGAGGTTTAAGAACACTTTGTCAGGTTTCAAAAGATAAGAGAGATTTGTGGCAAAGCTCCGATAACGGAAAGGAATTTCTGAACTCCCGGTCCCGGTTTGAAATTTACCTTAGCGACCAAAGCATAAGAATCGAAAAAACCAACAAATCCTCTAGTTAACAAAGTAGTGTCATAGAACACTATAAGTCAACATTAATGAATGGAAACTTTTAAATGAATCGGGTTTGCCTCAGCAGTTTTGAGCCGAAGCAGCTATGTACTTCCACTGCTTACGGACTAGAGCGGCTTTAACAGGAAAAACCAAACCCTTTTTTTGAGCTTTTTGGGGGAAGAAAGTCATCTATTAAACAAAACCTATTTTGAGCTATTTGGGGGAAGAAAGCCATCTATTAAACACTCCCGGGGTTTTTTTGGCTGCATTTCGTATATTGGACTTCCAAAACAGAAAATAAACAAATTGGATATGAGAACTCAACAAGGAGTCATGGTAGGATATGCGTTTCATACGAAAGGTTACAGAATTTGGGATCTCAAAAATCGCGAAGTGACAGAAACGCTGAATGTTAAATTCGATGAAAATAAATTCTGGGCGACCCCCCCCCCCCCAGGAACGAGAAACAGAGGGACACAGTTTTATTTCACTACTGAGTAAATCTGAAGTAGAAGAAGAATATCCTGAAAATCATAAAATAGCATGTTGAGAATTAAATGGGTTAAAGAAAGTCCAAGGCAAAATAAAGAATGCAGGGATAAGTATTATTCTATTGACACGACGGTTCTAAAGTCCGAATCGTGAAGCCGAGGTTTATTGTTCTGAAAATAACATTGAATATGACACAAAATATTTTAATTTCACTTGTGATGATAATTCAAGAAAAGTATAGGATTTTTATGAAGATAGGGGGCATAATTCAAGTATGCTAGAAGCTAACATTTCCGAGATTTAAAATTGGCAAAACGGAATGGCTCAAGAAATTCAGGTGATATGAGAAAGAAACGTTTACGTATTGGTTCCACTGAATGAAAGTTTTAGAAAGAAAAAAGGGTACAGATGTTTTTTTTTATTTAAAAACAAATGAGCAGAATGAAATAATGCGCTTCAAGACCAGACTGGTAATTTTAAATACCCACCAGGTGGGGGGGGGGGTACTTTTCGAAAGTGTTCTCTCCAGTAATTTCCTTTCCTTTGATTGAGGCTTTCTTTTGAATTTTTGTGTATAAGCTACATTGAGTCCATTTCCATGTAGATGTTTGCAATGCGTATCTATATGCGGATGTAAAAGAGGAGATTTGTGAGACAACCTGAAAGGTTTGTTCATCCCTGAAATCTAAATTTTGTCTGTAAATTGAATAAATCATTGTCATTCTGATACAGATTACGCCTCGAATCACGACGACCGGATTTCAATGGGGGGGGGGGCTTGTAGTGTTTTTGGATAGGGTACGAATAATATGGTGGTACATTCAAACAAAAATGCGTAGAACTGTCAACGATGGAAGCGGAATATATTTCAATTAGTGAATAATCTAAGGATGTGGGTTAAAGGAATTTTAAATCATTTGGCTACGAAAAGAGTTCAGAATTTTAGATTGTCACAGTACAGAGTACTATTTAATCAATCTAGTTGCAATCGATTTTTCTAGTTCTGCAATAGGAAATTGCAGAACTAAACAGATTGATGTGGGGTACTATTTCCTAAGGAATTTGATTGATAAAAATGAATTTGAAATACAATTTGTTGAAACTAAAAATAATGTAGCTGATTGTTTTACAAAACCTTTTTCTAGGGAAAATTTACATAAAGCTTGAATTGCAATGACATATTTTTCTAGGGTTTTTTTTTTTTTTTCTTTTTTTGAAATGTTTCAATTATTCTATTATGTTTATAGTCGGTGGAGTTTGTGCAAAAACATTTCACTTCCGGATACCAGTATGAAATTTTGTACAGCACTTATGTTCATATAAGAGAGCAAAAAAACGCCGGGAGGCAATTGATTGGAGGTCAAGACCCCCTGTGGTGACGTCATCAAAATGGCCACCATGTATCGGTTAGTACGTTGGTTTAACTGCTTAAAACTACAAATTTGGTCATAATTTTGTAAAATTAAAATGCATTACCTAAAAGCCGTTTAAGAAAAGCTCTTCAACAGTGCTTACTTTTATTTTTTACTAGTGGTACCCGCACGGCTTTGCTCGTAGTAGAAAAATAAAAAGGTCATTTGATTCGCCTGTATATTTACAAACAATGGATGATGAATTTTTCGCCAATTTGCTATGTTAATTTGCTCGGCCATTTTACGGTTCCTTCCTTCCTTCCTCAGTTGTACGACAGCCCTGGCCTTCTCAACAATTTTTTTTTTACGTTACGGTTCCATGTTACGATAATTTGGTAATTTACTCGTCCACGTTATGATAATTTGCTCGGTAAAATGTTCTTAAAGTTAAAATAGGAAAAGAACAAAATCGAATTTTTGAAAAATCGCTTCGAGGTGCACACCCCCATCTACAAACTAATTCTGTGCCGAATTTTGTGAAAATAGTCCAAACGGTTTAGGCACTATGCTCGTCACACAGAGACATCCGGACAGATATCCAGACTTTTTGTGCTTTATTTTTAATAAAGAAGACAAATAGAGTAATAATTATAACAATATCAACGTGAAAATTGATAGGAAAACAATAACTTTCCTGTATTCTTCGATATTGGAGTAAACTTTTTACTGTTATACACTGTAAAATTGCTTCATTTGATTTACTAATGCTTTTCCGTAAATTTACTGTACAATTTCCCCTTATAAATAGAAAGGTTCCGTTCTGGATTGAAAACGGAACTTTTCATGGAATTACTGGAAATTTTCTTTTACTTTAGCGCACTAACAGAACATGTCCGTATGCGATCGTTAGGGGAAGCCTTTATCCGTGAAAAAACGGAATATCTCCAGCGTAGATTTTTTTTTAGTACTGTACTGAGAAATGGGAACAAATGAGTGATGGCGGCGAAGCATGTTGTTTATTTCGTGCATGGAAATGTATACTGAAATCATGGAGCCTCCATGACTGAAATACTGAACATTTTTCGAACGTTTTCCTCTTCTCCATCAACATCAAATTGTTTCGATCAAATACGGCATTAACAGAAACGCTTCGAGCGTTCTTTCGTAGGCTACGGTTTGTTTATTTTGCAGCAATGGCGGATGCCGTAGCGGCCAGAAATCGTTCTCACCAAAGAGGAAATTTTTGGTATCTTCTTATCCGGGATTGATTGCTGGTGAGTGTTTACATTTTTACTACAAATAAATACTTTTGAATTTTGTAACGATGATTGCTGCTTAAAATTAAGTTTTTATCTAGTTTGAACATTCAATTTCCCGCAGACCTTTGTTTAAACTTTAAAACATCGCGACACGTTTTTGAAATTAAAAAAACTTCTAATAATATTAAAAACTTCAGTTTGCTAAGAGGATATTTTACAAAATTGTTTCGAATAACTAAGTAATTGCTAGATGAGACAACACCATTGAGTCTTGATTGTTTTATATAATGAAGAATATTTTCTGCCTACATGTAAGCTTAATGTAAAGATATTGCTTATTACTTAAAATACTACTGTTTTATTTTATTATTAACTTATTTTAATTTCTATGAATAACAACTATGTCTGTATAAACTTGCTTCTTGCAATTGATTAGATTTCAATTAACAAGTTGAAGCATCTAGCTTTTAGGTTTTCAAGAAAACAATTTTAAATATTGATTCTCTCCCCCTTCCCCCTCTCTTTCAAACTTTTAAATGTTATCTATATTAATGAATATAATACATAATTTTTTAATTAAATGAATATAAAAGAAATGTATCAATCATTAAAAAAAGCATTATTTTGAGAACTTTGAATCATATTATTCTAAGCACTTTATTTAACATTCCAGATGCTGTCCACTTTTCACCCTCTCAGCGCTGGATGCTGGAACCTTCCAAATTGACCCGGAGAATTATTGATGGAACGCGAATTCAAATGTGCAACTGAGTGAACAGAAAAGGGAAGTTCGCTGCAAATTGTAAGTATAAAACATGTTGTGTTACATATGCTTTAAGGCTGATCGTTGGATCGATACATCGTCAAAAACCAGTGTAAATCCTGCATTGTTAAATCGGTTTCAAATTTTTCTCTTAACCAATGCATTGATTCCGCACCAACTACAAATCAAAGCGCCAATGGTATACGATCATTGCCGCTGTAATATCTTTATTGTTTCAAAACGCCACTGGAAGCGGCACCCTGATGGGAGGTCACTGTGACCTACCAAAAATGTTCTAAGTCGACAATTTTTTCTGATGATTCTGTAAATTTGGACACTTTACTGCAAAACTTTGAAAATTTTAAATAGTGATGTTTAATGTCTCTTCTCATTAGATGCACGCTTGTGTTCATGTTCGTATTTTATCATTCGGTAAAATTCAGAGTATCATTCGGCAAATTAAAAAATCATTCCTTCCCAAACATTTAAAAGTGGGGTTGTCTGTAAAGAAGTATCATAAACGAACAAACAACTTTCACTTTCCCCAAAACTTGTAGTAAATGCAATTGTTTTTAAAAACCTTTTTGCAAAAAATATATTGATGAACAAAGTTGATCTGATAATCACTCTACAAAAAAAAAAGCAAAATGAAATCTCAAAATAGGAACAAAGGTTGTATGCACGAATTTTATTGCTTTGAGTTACCCCTTTCCAAATGCAAGTTGATATTGCTTCCACAAGATCGCATCTGTTTGTGTTGAAAAAATAGGTACATTGTAATTTCAAAACAGAAGACTAATATTTATTGCTACCTTGCACACAGTTTTTTTATTTTTGACAATTTCTTGCTGGTGCTAGAACATGTTTGTAGCATTTTTTTTTCATTTAGAATATATGTTTTTTTTTTTTTTTTAAATTTAAACAAGCAATTATAAGTGAAATGAAGAAAGAAAAAAAATGTACATTTTTGATGCATCATAACATCGTGATGTAAGGTTGGCGATGCATCACAATGTAGAAATCCCTACAATGCCCAGCCCTATTTGGAAACATAAATATGCATGTATAATGAATATAGTATGCATATGCAAGAGTTCAACAAAAATTGTGAACTCTTGAGAGGCAAAAAGAAATTGTAGGCTACCGACAAATTACATATCCGAGTTAGTGGGGAAAATCTTAGCTTCTGGAAGAGTCTTGCTCTAAAACAACTTGTCGTATACCTCAAAACTCAAATTTTTAATTGGTAGCCAATGGCTACCAGATCCTCACAAAATGGTAGCCAAATCTCAAGAAATGAGAGCCAAACTTTATTTTAATTTAAATTATTTAATTTATTTTATTCCGTTTATTTATTCAGTATGTGTTTATATTTACTGTTTTAAAAATAAATTTTTTATGAAAAAAAAAAGTTCCATGAAAAGTTTTTCAGGTGTATAATATGCGAGTTGAAATTGGACTCAATTTACCAGTGCACCGATGAGAGGCCATGTCAACCTGATCAGTCAGAATTGGAATAATATCACGGGACGCGGGAGCGTCCCGCCCCGCCAAGGAAACCAAACGTCAGCAGCCAACAGAAGCAAATCCACCGCCAAAGACGAAAAAAAATAAAAGCGACCAAATACAAGATTACACGACAGAACAAGTTGGGGTTTTTTGGGTTTTTCACCGCTCTGTATCTCAGCCCCATGAAGACCCCCGGAGTTGATTTTTGGTACATTCAATCTCTAGTGGCCCCTGACGCCGTAAACCAAAATACAATCCCCTGGACCTTCAGGGGGAGGAGGTATTTAAGTTATAAAATCGCTGTTTAAAAACGTTTTCGCTTTCTTTGACAGGGCTACAGCCCAAACGAAAGAAGGAATCAAGCTGAAATTTCGCACACACATTCCTTGTGCCCTACTGATGTGTCTTTTGTGCCATTTGACCCCCTCCCCTTCCCCCCTCGTTTTTACATCAAAAATCGTACCTTCCCGGGGTTCTATCACAGCCCCCCGGGGGGCTACGTAATGATTTTTTGTATACATATTCTTGGAGGGGCCATTGAGTACATATGCAAAAATTCAACCCCCAGGGACATCATGGGCCAGAGTAATGTTAGAAAATCACTAATTTTTCCTAAATTCTCATGTACTTACTCTCAGCTCATAGAGTTTGTTTATCTCGGACTGCCATTGCAAGGTTAGAACAGATCTAACAGTTATTCCAAAGTTGTCTTAGGAAATGAAATTCAATCAAGACTAAAACATATCCAACAGTTGCAACTAGACGTCAAATCGCGGATATCACAAATTTGCCACAGCGACTGCGCATGCGCGCAGACTTAGCTCATTGGGCTTTCTGTTTTCAGATTCTATGTTATTTGTTTATAACTTAAGCAGAGAAACAAATTAATGAATGAGATTAGAATGCTGTCCTCCCCCCCCCCAAAGGTTTGCCGATACAAAATTTTCTTCCCCCTGTTTTAAAGTTTTGATATATTTATGTAGGGAAGAAATTTTAAATGTCGGCATGAAACGGGTTAAACCACTACAATATTTTAAGTGACAAATTATATGAAACTGTACGCATATGAATACGGCACATATAACTTTTTAATTGAAAGCGAAAAATAGCACTTTTTTATTGGTTTGCTTATTTTCTAAATTAATGGATTTTTCACAAACAACACATAATGAATTGAAAATATATGAAATACGTGTGTGGATATCCGTGCTTTGCAGTAATTTGTTAGCTGAAGAAATTTTTGCAATTAATTTAAGCAAGACTTTTAATGAGCTTAGTCCGCGCGCAACATGCGCATTCGCTATGGCAAATTTGGGATATCCGCGATTTGACATCGAGTAAAGTTGTATAGATCTTCTGACACATTCAAATTTAAAATATTTAATGGCTTAGTTTTTTTTTTTTTTCTTGGTGATAACATGCGTTATTTCGTTTTTTAAATGAACTTTTAAACAAAACTAGGTATTAAACAAGACAAAGACTTCTATCAAAGAAAAGATAAATCACCAAACAATTAAAATTATCCCATAAAACGTAAAATAATCCACGATTTAAGAAAAATGTAATTAAACAAAAAGTGAAAAGCTAGATTAAAATAGCCCTCAAGCTGCAAAACATTTAAAGAAACCTTCATGAAAATGTTGAATAATCTGTCAAATAAAGAAACTGTAATAGAATTTTTTGCGAAGTTGTAAAATACTCGAAAAAAATATAATTTAAAATATAGTATTTTATTATCCAAGAAGTTTTCTTTGCAACAGAGAGGATACAAGGATTGCAATAAAATTTAAACCGCCCAATTCTCGCAAAATGAACGTAGAATCTTAATAGTCAGAAAATAACTTGACATAAAATTAGGATAGCCATTATTGTTCCTTAAAAACACAAAACAGCGTTGTTTCAATTGAAAATTTTCTGACTTGAAGTTCTCAATTCTAAAAATACAGACAAAGTAATAATATCAATGCAAAAAGATGTGATATCTCATCAAAAACAACCCTGTTGTAAAAATTTCCCCGCCAAGAAAACCTTTAACTTTTCCGCACAAAAAAGAAAACCTGCATCCTAAACCCAAAAACCCTCAGCCATAAAAAGTTATGATATCTAGTTTGCCCGCCAAGTATCTGCCAAACTATCATCCTCCCTCTTCTCCTTTTTCATCAGAGCTACTTCCATTAGAACCTCCTCCCACCTTCAACTCCTCAGAAATATGGATAGATCTTTTAAATTGTTTATCTTGTTTGGCGGGAAGCTTTTCAAAGTGAAGTGGTGGCTTGGTGAGCAAAAAGCTTCCCGCCAAACAAGATAAACAATTTAAAAGATCTATCCATATTTCTGAGGAGTTGAAGGTGGGAGGAGGTTCTAATGGAAGTAGCTGTGATGAAAAAGGAGAAGAGGGAGGATGATAGTTTGGCAGATACTTGGCGGGCAAACTAGATATCATAACTTTTTATGGCTGAGGGTTTTTGGGTTTAGGATGCAGGTTTTCTTTTTTGTGCGGAAAAGTTAAAGGTTTTCTTGGCGGGGAAATTTTTACAACAGGGTTGTTTTTGAGGAGATAATTTTTACAGTTTTATGTGGGGAGGGGTTAAGGCGACCAAACTAAGAAGGGCTAACCTTGGCTCTCGTTGACCTGAGTTCAACTTTAACATATACATTGAAAAAGTTGTCTTCTCGTAGTTAAAATTATTTTCGCACCAGCTGCAATTTTATACGATTTTGTGGAATTGTGCATTATTGCATCCTTCCACATAAATGCAAAAGGAGATTGAAAGCACAGTACAAATTATAAACATAAAAAAATAATGATTTTTTCTTTGGGAGGGGGAGAGAATATAGTAGAAAACATCCAGGTACAACTCCATTATATTTATTGTGATTCACAAATTCATGATTCCTTTCAAGACAGTTCTTTTGAAGTTACTGATTAATATGCTCGAAACAATTCTTATAACCTGCTAAAATATTATTTTTTCATGCATAAGCTTTGTTTTGTTTCTTGACAGTCAAGTAATGAGGTTCGGTACAAAAATTGAGTTAGCAAATAAAATGTTACACTTACTATAGTTGGGGCAAACCTAACCTGGAAGCATTGTGAAAGCAAAGCACATCCAAAGCTCAGTATTACTTGACTGCCAGGTTAGGTTCGCCCCAAACTATAGCTAGTTGAGAATCGTTTTTGAGCTATTGGCTGGCACGTTCAATTCTAACATATCTACTACTCCACACTGCCACTTGTAAAATTGAAAATATTAATTAAAAAAATTATTTCAAAAAAAAAAAAAAAAAGCACGGGTTTTTATAAATTAACTATTTCTAAAGTAAGATGCCTTATTTCTCTCCAAATTTCGACACAGTGCTGTTGACTACTTTTTTAGCTTACTGTTAGCGTCTTACCTCGTTGTCAAGAAAAATTGTAGTCAAATATCCTACCATAGGTAATTGTGATGTTTTCATCTGCATGTTTATAACATGACACTCGGTAATTTACTCAATAAAAAGTCCATGCGTTAAATATTTTTGATATAATGCAGTGATACTCTTATTCTTGTAATTTAGGTTTGTGACATTAATTGTGAAAAATTGGAATCGTCGAAAGATGGCCCTCTATATAAAAGTGCAGAAATAACAATGGTATTGATGATGACAGCAAAGCAAACTATTAATATGACATTGGTGTAAGCAAATATGTTAAAAATTGTGTAGCACAAGATTTGCAATAAATGATTTTGTACTTGTAATAAATGTTTTGTCTTATTGAAAACAATGTTAACTATTCACAATTGATAAGTTTCAATAATTTTGATAAAGTTAAATTTTATGGCAGTTATTGTTAAATAAAACATCGCACAGTTAACTACAAGAACGTTTTTTTTGCCGGGGGGGGGGTGGAGAGAGAGGAGGGTATTTTTGTGAAGACTGATTTTAAAAAGAAAAAAACAGTTGGTATGATTTGTGTTTATTTCATATGTTTTGCAATTGTTTGTTGATAAAAGATTTCAATATAATAAAATGCAAAACAAATACATTCCCAGATGACTGTTATATCTTCCCTCTATACCTTCAAAAGAGAAAGATAGTTTCTGCATAGTAAAAATGTTTTTCCTCACTTTTAGGAAGTTTCACAAATTTTTGAAAGTTAATGAAGAAATTCGTGTAAATGCTCTAATAAAACTGCTTTTCTTTTCTTTTTTTTTTGCTATTTTTCAAGAAAAAGAAAAATATATATATGGGCATTTAAAATCTGCAAATGTTAATTCATCATGCTTTAATTGCCCAGCTCAATAGTTGCCAGCTCAAAATAATAGTTTTTTAAACTGAAAATATCCGTGCATAAAACGGCAAATATTTATATTATAAACTGAAAACATCAGTTCATGAAACGGAAAATATCTATATTAAAAACTGAAAACATCAGTTCATAAAACGGAAATTATTCCGATTGAGAACGGAAAATGTTCGTAACAAAAACGGAAAGTGTCAGTATAAAAAAACGGAAAGCATCCGTGGTAAAAACGGAAAACACCACTTCTGTAAAAAAAACGGAAAATTGTCGGCAACTCTGCTGCCAGTACATTTTCCGTTTTTTGAGGGAATTTTAAAATACAGTGTACCTGCATCATAAAAGAACCCTTCCAGTTTCATTAAATTTAAATTTGTACTTCATGTTTTAACACCTTTTGTCAGTATTTTACCTGTACATTGCATGAAAAAGAGAGGTAAAAATGCAGAAATAATCAAAGTCATCGCCCCAAATGGATCGAGGATTTAACTATTAATGCTACCGTATAATAAAACAATTTTGTTAAACATGCTTACAATTTAAATATATAAGAGAAATAGATGAAAATGACACGTTTTAATACAAAGAAAAAGTAGCTGTTATAACGAAAACTGTAATAAGTTTTGTTAAGGAACATTTTACGTATTGCACTGACCCCTCACAACTACAAAGAAGTGTACAATTCAGACCTGATCTGACGCAGCGACAGCGTGTACTTATCTCTTTTGCACTTGCATCATATAAATTCCTCTAATTTCTCCATTGTTACTTCGGGGTGTGCATCACAAAGAGGTTCGAACTCTTCCCCGATTTTTTTCCCATCCCCACTGACATGGATTCAAGAGCTGAAAATTTGGCATTTTTTCCATAGTAAACACTGCAATATCGCTCTTTTAAGGTGATGCAGAAGAACGTTGCTAGATGGTGGAATATATTCAACTGGTGTGTTTTGCTGGGTAAAGAAAATTCTCCTAGCATCATTTACGGTTTCCACTGAGCTTGATAAATGATACATCAGGACGAAAAATCGCTGAATAAGTAAGAAATGCTCATCATCTTTATTGATGCTCTCGGGTACTTTAGTATAGTACAAAAAAACTTTGTCAACATCTCTAAACGGCATCCACATTTTCCATGCAGTACCTAGTTTTACCACTGCTGGAAAAACTAGATGCTGGAAAACTATAAATAACTTTCCAATATAACTTTCCAACGCTGGAAATCTATGCTCATCGTCTTCATTGATGCTCTCGAATACTTTAGTATAGTACAAAAAAACTTTTGTCAACATTTCTAAACGCCATCCTCATTTTCTCGTCTACATGATCTCGTTTACGTGACTCGACACTTTGTCAAGGAAAAAAGGCAGAAGATCTGGAACACCTTGTGAAAATTTATGGTGCAAAACTTGGATGGGAAGATACCGCAGATATTTTCCACTTCCATACTCCACTCATAGCTTTTCAGTTTCAGAACTCGGAATATAGCAGTCACTACATCATCACTATCGACAGTTTTCACGGTGATCTTTGCATGACCCAAGTATTCTATTGCATGCTGCACATAAAGGAATAGCCACGCATCGGGTTCTTCGTGGGATACGGGAGACATGATTTCAAAATTGTTCTTCACTGAAGCAATTAGTGCCTTTGTCGGTGCATACAACCTGCTTCCCATCTGGTAGATCCACCTTCACGAGATTTTCTGCCGAAAATTCGAAAAGATCTTCTTTATTTTTATCTTTTGCAAGAAATTTAGTAAATGACTTTGGTATCAACATATTGGATTTATTACTTATTCTTGGTTCAGATCCTCTCGATAGTCTCTTGTCGCTTTTCAAACTTCCATTTGAATACCGGCAAAAACTAAATCTACCCAATGAACGCTTTTTAATCTCATTAATATGTACGACTTCACAATCTGATCGCAGTATTGTTGGACAGTTCGAGTAGACTGAGGAACAAGCATGTGATTCAGTGCAGCCCCATCAATGAACAATTTGGTTCCGGAATAGCCGTCAAAACCAGTCCAGTAGATTGGACGATACAAGAAACTACGTTGGACTTTTTTCTTGGTTTCCTAAATTTGCTAAGGTTGGATATAAAATATGGACACGAGCTGTTTTCATGGGGAAAAATTCTTTTACATCCATTTGAATTGCTTGGCAGGCAACATATAGCTTAGCAAAAAGAGTGCTGCCCCTCCTCAAATCAACAATGTTTTGCTTGTCTTTGGACTGAACAGAAATATTTTTCTGCTCATCAAGAGAAGATTGTTTCTTTTAATAACATCATGTATGGATAGTTTTCCTAACACTAAGCGATCTTTTACAAATGTATTGAATTGATTTGCGCCGAGATCACAGAAATGGCACTTTCTTCCGAGCGAAAAATTTTGTTGCTATTTACTGCAGTTAAATCGTCATCTTCGAAAGGATCCCCATTTTCTTCCAATATTTCAACTAGGCTGGAAATATGAGTTTCATACCGAATGCAAAAGTTTCTAGTATCTTCATGTATCTAGTATCTAGCTTTTCTGTAGTGACGTCAGACTTCAGGCTCTGATTTTCTTCAAACTCCCCAATCATGCGCACAACTTCCGGTTCAGCAATCATTCCATTGTATTAATGACGCCTAATGACTTAAACGTGATAGATTAGTTGGTGATTTTTAAATTAATTTGTTTTTTGCTCATGAAAATGGTCGTGTATCATCCTGGAAAATTTCTTCTCAGTTTTGGAGTCAGATATATATCCCTATGAAACTCCTGGAAAATAGCTGGATGTATCTCTGGTGATTGCTTCAAATTAAACAGAAAAACTGAAGGCCATCGGACATAATTTGTATAATCAAGAGCAAACATCCATGGACATATGTTCTCAAGAGTTACAGTAAAACCTGAGAAATTTCCTTGACGAATAGTACGCACCAGATTTAAAAGTATACATTCTAGTTCTATGGTGATCGTCCAGTACTTAAACTGAGGCGATTCTTCTGATCTTCGCTTAACCCATTCTGTACATGTTTCTTCTATATTTTTTCGATTTTGATATGCTTTCTCTAACAGAACTTGGAGAGTGGTTACTGCAAAATCGTGAGCGTATCGTCTTCTCTTCACATGCGAAACTTTTATTAATGTTCCTTCTGCTCTTCCCGATGTTGTTACATGAGCTACTAGGAGTTCAGTTCATCCACTTCCTTCAGGCCATGTACCTATTCGCAACTCCAACGAACTGTAGGGGGCACTGAAGTCACTGTCTAATGGCGGAATTGAAAACTAAAACAAACGCACATGGTAACGAAGAAAATGCTAAAAGTGTTGTGATTTTTGTTCGTACGTATGATTTTTTCGCTTTATTCTTTTTAAATTAATTTTCAAAGTCTTGTGGATATTCTGGCCCACGTAGAAAGAAATGAGAATTCAAGAAGCATTACTAAACGTCAAAGATTAATGCAAACTACGTAGTTCGTAGTTCTAAGCAGCTATTTCCATGATGTTGAATTCGATATTTATCAATTCTTGATAAAACTAAATAATAATTGTGGCCTGACAAGAACAACAATTAATGCTAGAAAATTCAATATGACATTACAAATTATTATCGAAAGAAGATGATACTTCTTTGCCTTGCTTGGCTAGCGCTTATTTTTTTTCCATTTGTAGCTGAGTTATTTCTCTCGAATTCCCGAATCGGTTCATTTAAAAATTTTCTGTTTCGATTTTTCTAATTTCTGAGTTACGATTTAATTGTGTCATGTTATGCAAATCTTCAACAAAATTCTCACGGATATATGGTGGTAGTTTTCTTTTCAGTTGATTGACCATTATTTCTTTTCACTTATCGAATTCTGTAATCTTACTACCATTTTATTCCACTCATGATAAAAATTAAAAATGGTTTAACTAAAAACGCGAAATCTCGCCAAGGCTACTTTGCTCGCACAATACCAAAATTATAACCCTAAACAAATTTGGCGAAACCTTTCAGCTGAGAATAAAAGGAATAAAGTAAATTCTTTCTAGGTTAAACATTTTTCATTTTGTTCTACGATAATAAATCCAAGAAAATATTTTGCATACTGTCCATTCCAACTAAATGCTGCTGTAAAATATGATTAGTTAAATTAATTTAAGATTAAAAAAAACTCATATTCTTACAAATTCATACAATAAAAAATTTTACCTGGTATAACGTTATCCAATTTTGTTAATCCAGAGTTTTCTTGTTTACGCGTCCACCATTTAATACTTTTTTGAAAGAAATAAGGAAAACTAACATTATTTTGAGAAGCTCGAGAATACTCTTAGGGGACGAATTAATTTCTGTAGCTGAAAGCAAACTAAGACACATCGATTGCGTTAATAAATACTCAGAACAAACTGCCTGTGTTTACGTCAACAGACACACATGGAACTAAAACGTGGCAATGTTTTAGTTCCATCGGCAGTTTTGTAAATCACCGCAAGGTAGCGTATTCGAGCGCTGGAGTTCCGAATTGCAGATGAAACAGCCATTTCTATGCGGAGACCACCTAACTTGACCCACATTTTATCTTCGCCATACTCATTCGGCGCAGCCCACTGAACAGATTTTAGCAAAGCATAGATAGGACTTAGATCACAAACACTCAATTCATTAAATATTTAATTTTTTCAAAAGCACATTAAAAAAATGATTGCAAGATATTAGTACTTTGAAGTCACACGGAACAAATGAATAAGAAATATTTATTCTAAAAAATATTGCGAGTTTTTAATACGTTTTACTTATTGAAAAGGATGTAAAGGAATTATTACAAGCTATGTATACGATAATTTTTATGCTAGATGTAACGAACAATCGAAGTTATCGATTTCAAACCGTAATAGAATTATATGACACCTTTATTTGATATTATTTGCTACAGCATTAACCAGTCAAATATTCAGTTATTGAAAATTATATCTGAATAATAAATGTATCACTATGGAATTAATTATAGCTAAGAATAGCAGAACTGGAAAGAAACGAGTTTAGGCGGACTGCAATCCAAAGTTACAGCTTGTTGGTGGGAAAAAATCGAGCAATCGTTGTGATTCTTGCCGCTAGACAGCAGGCGTTCGCAGTTGCAGGAGAAGTGAATTATTATGTGACAATGCATATGTGTATTTAATCCAGTCAGAAATTTTTAATTAAAAGTTTCAGTGCGGGTTCGATGCGGCGGAACAGTTTAATAAGAATGCCTCCGCCCCCACCCTCCCGCCCCCTTGTTGTTACGTTATTGCAGTGAAATTTTTAAAACTATTTACTAGGGGGGGGGGGACAAATGCATATTTTTATAGTTTATACTAGAGCTTTTATTTAGTGTACCTATTTTTTTACGTGAGAATGATTTCTAATGGTGTTTTGAGCAGTTAAACGAAACTTTTCACCTTTTCACGACGGCCATTTTGATGACAGAAATTTTAATAACTCTAAAACTACTTGTCTTAAAAGGAAAAATCAATCTATGTTAAATAGCTCTTTTAAAGCTCTTTCAGATGATATACATTAATATTACAATATAAAAATCCGTAATGTAGTTCTAAGCAGTTAAACGTACGTACTTACCTTTCCAGGCGGCCATTTTGTTGACGTTAATTGTAATAACTCCTAAACTATTTGTGATAGGAAAAAAAGTCAACCAGTATTAAATAGCTCTTTTAAAGCGCTTTTAAATGATATACTTTAATATCACTGAATTAAGATTCATAATAGAGTTCTAAGCAGTTAAACGAACGTACTTTTCTTAATAAGGTGGCCATTTTGATGACGTCATCACAGGGGTTCATGACCTCTGATCAAATGCCTCCCGGCGGATTTTTGTTGTTAGATACGTATATAATCACTGTGCAAAATTTCAGACTGGTATCCGGAAGTGAAATGTTTTGGGTATTTTTGTCACAAACTCCACAATTATTAAGTTATAATTTATGCACAGAAACGGATGGCCTGTAATATATTTCTATTTTTTTTATTCATGTCTTAAAGTATTTCATTCTAGCCGCCTGAATTTCCTTCATCTAAATTTATTCACTTATGCAATATTATTTCTATGAGTTTAGTGGTATGCAAATGTAAAGAACTACGTAACTTGTGACCAGAATTGAATGAGTGGTCTCATTTTATCAACATGGCAGTTCGTGGTTGTGTTCCGCTTGGAATTTCAAAGAAGCCTCTAGTCTGAACGATGTTGCGATGATTCACTTAGTGACATGAATGCCGGCAATGGAAGTTTATAAGTACTTTTTTCATTTATATTTTTATGTTTTTGGATGTAATTTGTAATCACAAATGCTTTTGAGTTTTAGAGCGTTCTTAGCTACTAAAGCCTATCCTACGGTCTGTGTGCCATATTGGGCCCCTGAAGCTGATTTTTGTGTGTCCGTTGTCAGGTTTTATGTTACAATCAAGAACTATGTATTGGAACAAGATAAACTAAATTTTGTTTAGATTTAAATGTGATGGATCATACAATTCATTTACGTCTGGGTTTTTTAAACTTGTAATTCAATATTGGTTTTTATGGGTAGTTGAATAATATCATTTCAAGAATCACCGGAATATAGAAATTTCTGTTGCTAGTGCTAAATTAAACGTAATTTATTTCATTATTTATTTATTTTTTATTTTCCTGTAAATTTTGGATCACTGATTCTTTGTTTTTACATGTTAGTAAAATTGAAGGAACCAAATCAGAATGTTAAGTGCTTTATTATTTATTGTACGTATGTTTGTAAAAATTTAAAGGAACAAAATTTAAAGTCAACTTTATAATGAGAGCAACAATAAAGATTAGAGTTTAAAGTACGATGTATTACAGCGTATGAAACTTTCTTCGTATATTCAGACTTGTGACACTTATCGAACAAAATTATAGAATATTTTTATTGTAATGTAAATAAAAAGCAGTTATTTTGCCAATGTGAGCATATTTAAATTTACAGTTAAAAGAGGTGCGGTCTTCTGGCAAGCATTTCCAAGAAGGGTAGCATTATTTACAACAAGGACGGCGGGCCAAATGTGGACTTACAATTTCTTAATGATTAGAACTGGCAGTATCAGATTTAATCTATTTCTTGACATGTTTGTCAAATTATTCTTTTGTTAAAAACTTTCAACTTTTCTGATCGATTTTCACTTTTTACTGAATTGACTTTAACTAAGCCATCTTGATTTTGGGAATATAGAATTGTTTCTTCCGGGTTTCAGGTAAATTCTGAAAAACTTAAAGATAAATTGTCTAAATCTTATCAAAAGAAGTAGCACTTTAAAAAAAAGTCGCTGGTGGATTAAATGGGGACATCGATAGCTGTTCAAAACGGAGGGGGGGGGGGGGTCCACATTTTAAAAGACATAAAATATAAATGAAACATCTTAAATTATGCTTAAATATTAAGACAGATATAAGATAGAATGCTCTTACGGTATTATTTTATTTCAACTCAAATGATTTTTTTATGCAATTCCTTAGTACTTAGAAAAAAGCTCCAAAAAATTAAATTTAAACAATATAATAACACAATTGTGGAATAATATATGAAAAAAAATATTTTAAAAAATTATAAGTAAAATATTTCATATTAAGTACAGAAACCTAAATAATTATTTTACATCACACATTGTTTCATATTCAGATTTCTAATAATGGGCAGCTGTCAAAGAAAAAGAATATGAAGCTGGTATCAGTTGAACATAGCTCGAGCTGTTAACAAGTGTTGGAATGGAATATAAGTTTTAAAAAAAGAAAAAGAAAGAAAAAACATCTACGGTTTTCAGTGCTACTATAGCAACTCGGGGAGGGGGGGGGGGCTAAAAGAGGCTAGATGCAGTATTCATTGTTTTAAATGAATGCCTCAATATTTCCCTATTGGTTGTCCTAAACGTCGACTTTGCTCCATTTTCTAAAAAAATAATTTTTTAACGCATCCTTATTATTGCTTTGAAGTAAACATATTGCAATCCAATAATCTGGAGCCTATTGTAAGAAGAAACTAGTTTCAAGTTTTATTATCCTTAAGATATATATTCTCCCGATCACCGATTACTTCAGTTATCCGATCGAAAAAAATAAATATTACTCTTAATCAACGGTCTCCTATGTATTACAAAATCCTTCAAAACAACCGAAAGTTAGAAGGATTTTTTTTAAATTGTATTTCAGAAACCAGTGTAAATGCATTTCTTGACATGGAAGATAAAATGTAAGATTATGTTCTTTCTTTTTTCTTTTCTGAGTTCTTATGTAAAGTATTCAGATTAGGTCTATTTTAATTAGACACTAATAAACCACCGTTTCAATTGCGTAGTTTCCAAATTGCTGCACAGCAGTTTTTTTTTTCTCCTTAAAACAACATATTTAGCGCTTAACTGGTTCCTGAAATAAACGATTCCATTACAATTTAGGTATATGTTAAGCGGTTTCAAAATAAAAGCAACTCCCAAGGCAAACTTAATTTCAGATCATTCAGATCATAATTTTAATCATTTTAGGGCGTATTTTTATACCTACGTAATTTGATTTTTCCATGAATGTTTTTTGGTGTCCCCAAGTTTTATGAGATTCTAACAATTTTTATTTTGACAGATGCTTTCATGACATAAGGCCTAATGATGGCACCTAAGTCGGCAAAGATGTCACAAAGAAGAATCAAGTTTGTAATGTAAAAATGTTGACCTTGAAAAAATTAGCATTCGGTTTTAAATGAATTTCTGCAATTTCACTGTAAAAACTACTAATCGATATTTATAGGAGATGTATACGAAATAAAATAATTTGGCAATTTTTAATGGTGTGAATGCTTCATTTTTTCTCATGAAAACTGTAAACCTTAATATAAAGTTATATAATTTTTGGAGTAGTAAAACCAATTTTTAACTTTAATACTAGTACTCATAAACCTGCAGATTTTATTATACCGAGTGAAAAATTGTTTCTGTTTAGTAGCTCTGGAATTTTAAACCGTTACATACTTATAGTTTTCATCTATGTAAACTTTAAAAGGTTAATAGGATAAAGTATTATCTAATCTATAATATTCAGTTTAGAATAAAAACCATTCTGTGCAGTATAAATGCTGTATACTGCACATATGGTGCGAAATAAAATTAGTTTGTTACTAGTATTTCTCAAATAAAGTAGATCAAAATGCAACTTATAACATTCAAAAAGAAGAAAACCATGAAAATATTCTGTTTTACCATAAAAGAAAAATAAATGCACATAATTGCATGCATAAAGTTAAAATAAACTTAAAGATTTAATGGAAAACATTTCTCACGTTATGCTGCACATTTTAGCATTACAATAATGCTGGAAGTGAAAAAAGTACTTTTAGTGAAGATACGATGTAGTATTTTCAGTTATATATAAAAAACTTTCTCATTTTTACTACCTTCATGGTTCAAAAAGTTTTGTATTATGAAAAAGCTATAACTGTTCTTAAACTAAAGCTGCAGACCATATTTTGCAATTTCCTTCTATTTGTAAATTTTAAGTCAGCAATAGAGCTAAAAGTTTTTTGTAGAAATGAAAATGCACCACTTTTTCTTCTTTAACAGGTGTTTATAAAATATTGAGATGGGGCATTGATTTATTTTGTGTACAAGGAAATTAATATCAATAAAACATATATTTAGCAGCAGTTAACTATTTTTATGTAAAAGTGTTTGTCGCTTTTCATTGCCTAAAACATTATTTTTGTTGTTGAAAAACTTTAAAAAAGGAACAGATTTCGTGTGTAGGCTGATTTCTACAACGTACATACAGACTCAATTGCTTTACTTTTCTATATTGTTCTTCAGCTGTAAAAGCAGTGATTTCGGCTATGAAAAGAGACGATAGAGTGAAAAAACCCTTTTGCATAAAAATTGATAACTTTGTTTTATGGTTTACTGCTGTTAATTTTACTGTACAAATCATTTATAAAACCGTATACTACTGCTGCTTTTATGGCGCAATTCAGTTGATTCCGCAGCATAATACTGCTAACTTTACAGTTTGATACTGTTAATTTTGCAGGGCAATTCAGTTACAACACAGTATATTACTGTTAATTTTACATATTATCTCTGTTAAATTTACAGGTCAAGTCATTCCTAAAACAGTATATTACTGTAAGTTTTACAGGGCAGTTCTAATAAAAAGCAGTATATTACTGCTAATTTTAGTTAATCATTGTTAATTTCACAGGGCAACTCTATTAAAAGACAGTATATTACTGCTAATTTTACAGTTTATCGCTGTAAATTTCACAGTAAAAGTCTGTTATAAAACAGTATATTACTGCAAATTTTATAGTTTAGAATTGTAATTTTTGCAGTTTTTCTTTGGAATGTGAGCTGCCAGTATTTTACTGTAAAAACAACAGCTTTTTTTTTGCAGTGTACCTCTTAAAATCAAAGAATTTGATAATACAAGCAATTTTCAAAAATTGATACTCGTATTGTAATATTTTGTTGTAAATCAAAAATTATTTTTATAATCATTAAACGACAGAACTCTTGTTATTAACATTTTAAATATTAATTGAGACCTACTAATATTTGTTGCAGTATTTATTTGTTAATGTTAAGCTTATTTGTATCTTAAATGCTTTTTAGTCAAGTGCATGCGTAGCAAAGTGAAATAGTACTTTTCATTTACAAATTCAATCTTTTGACAAATCACTTACGTATTCATTTATTAATTACTTCGTTTACATTCCTTCATGTCATAATTTCTTTATTTATTGATTCATGCGTTTATTTTCTTATTCATTCACTATTTTGTTGGCTAATTTTTTTCTCATCAATCGATTAATTATTATTATTATTAGTTTTTGCTTCATTCCCTTTTCATTTTTTCATTCATTCTTTTATTTACTTATTTATTTGATCAAAAATATTTTTGATAATCGAATAGAAAATATTTCATTAGAAAAATATTTTATTTTTCACTTTGACCCATGAAAAAAAAAAGTAAAAAATCTCCCTTTTTTTGGGGGGGGGGGGGAATTTACTGCAAAAAAAAATAAAATTATGTTTCAATGCAAGTTATATTATTAAATATATTATTCTTTCTTTATGTACCGTAATTTCAGAACAAATTTCCAACTTGTTCATTTTGAAAAAAGTAAGTAATCTTAACCATTTTACTTTGCCCCAAATTCCCCTATTGCTGTCAGATATCAATTTCGAGTGTAGGTGAAACATCGTCACTATATTTTTTCAATGTCTTCTCCTGGTCCTCATGCGTGGCATGATGTTCCGAATTATGACTTTGGAGCAGGGTAAGTAATAAGTAAGGACACAACCACACACACACACACTTCCAGACATTTTTTCTTCTAGGACATATCATTTTAAATTGAATAAAAGAAGTGAACCTGTCTAGACTCTTTACACTTTATGTGTAAAATATAGCAAAAAACAGAAACATTAATAAAATGAAAACAACTTATTGAAAAGCAATGGAGATTTCACAACATGTAAAGAAGAGGAAGAAGCTATGTCACGCAAAACAACAGAGGCAAAAAAAAAATAAAATAATAATAATAATAACAATTCGTTTTCAAATAAACAGTATAAACATAAATTTGTTGCTGTGATTTTTCTCCTTCTCGAGCTATGCTTTTTTATTTTGTTGCCTATTTTTGAGATTGAATGTATGTTGATACTGGATAATTTGTTCATTACTGCCTATTTCACTTTTGCGTTTTTTTCCACTTGTAAAATATTAAATTTGTTGTTAAAGAGTCTTTAAAGTTGACAGTTTTACAAAACACACACTTTTTTTTTCTCTTTAATCGACGTAATATTTTATATTTAACTCGAAGTTTTCCATTTCTTTTTCTTTCAGAAATATATTTCCTTTTCAAGTTTACGTACGTTGTGTTGCATTTTAGAACAATTACATGTTCCGTGTATGTGAAGGTATGTAGTGATTTAATCTGCTGTCCATAGCAATACATTGATTCATTTTTCTTACAATGTATTACATTTGCCTTATCAAGAGCATAAAAAAGCATGACTCTTTCCCTTCCTCAAAATTACATTTTCGTAGAAAAGACAAAGAACGTTGTACTTCAATAAATCAAAACGTAAAGAAAACATTTGCAATGAAAATTGCATACATGTGCTTCGAAGTTACAAAGAACTTTCCAGTGAAAGGAATTGGCACTGTGTAAGGAAATGAGAGAACTATTCTACAGTTTTGTATTCAAAACCTCTGCAAAGACTGATATAAACTTCTTTTTGCAGTAAGATTTAATTATTTGAAGAATCTGTTGAACTCGCATTAGCTATTGACTCTATGAAATTCGAAAATACTCAAACGTGTAAAACATTTTCTTGAAATCAGAATACAAGTAAAATTTTTTTGGAAGCCATGTACAGTCGATCCCCCTTAATGGAATAACCAATTTATCACGAAAAATTGGTCTAGCAAGCGGGATATTCTATTATCCCGGACCAAAAAAAAAAATATTACAACGGTCTAGTACATTGAAAATTTATTACATTAAGCGGGATATTCTTTTAACCGATGTTCTGTTAAGCAGGCTCCACTGTATATCACATGTTGAAAAGCTTTCGAAAGACTATTAATTGTCTCTCTGTCGCTCAGAAGCAATACCATCGAAAGATAGCTAATTTTAAATTTTTATTACGTTGTGGGAGGTCAATAACATTTGAAAGATCTTATGCAACGGCAATAAATAACTCTGTATTAGTTGCAAAAGCCTTGTCATATTGTTTCCATTTATCTCATATACTTACTAAAAGAAACAGCGCATGAAAAACAAAATTCATAAAACATTCATCGAAGAGGTTCAGGCAATACAAATAAATTGCATTTTCGAAACCAAAAGTGGATAGTTCAGCTGATGATGGAATTTTAGTGCTCGTAAATATCAATAAAAAGGAATTGGAATTCTGACTGACGCTAGTCTTTTATGGGGTTTCAACAGTTTCATGGACTTGTATTTAATTATTCAATAGAGAAGAAGTATTTTTTGTGAAGATATAATCGAAACAGCTTCAAATGAAGAGTTGAGTTAAAATTGGGGTTTTCTTTAGCGGAAAATGTAGTTTGAACAGGTATTGATTTCTTTAAAAAAATGCTTATTTAGGTGGAGCATGTAAATGTTGACAAAGCAATTTCTTTGGACTCAGTCTAGATTCATGATTTGAGTATTTAATTGGTAGATAACACGACAAGTGAATGCATATTTTGTCCCTAATGCGTCCGCTATTGGAAAGATATCAAAGAATTTGTCTGACATTCATGAAAAGAATTCGAAATACGTCAAAATTCACTTAATCTTCTTACTTCATGAAAGTACTGAGTCAATTTTTTGACAAAGCCCCAACTATTATATTTCAAATAAAGGAGGAAATGGACACAAAACTTGAAAAATCAGAACAAAACTGAGTGTTAAAGTTAGAAGGTCTGAATGTATAGGCTTACCGCTTACTTAGGAGTTTCCCTCAAGCAATTGATCAGGATGTATACAGATTAGAAAATTAATATCAATAAACAATTTTATAATTTACTATATTCTTTTATACAACTCAAATTCAACATAATAGAATACTTCCCCCATTTTGGAAAAAAGTTTATTCTAACATAATATAAGTGCTAATTAGGTATTTAAATGAACGTGCAACCTTTCTTAGACCTTAAAGTGTGCATTTCATTTCAAATATACTCAATTAAAAATAATCTTAGGCAGAATAATCCAAAAGTTTAATGATGAAGATTTACATTGAGTCAAAAAATTAGGACATTCAAATTAAAGGGGAAAAAACACTTTCAAAATAAACAATATCAATACCAGAATGTGTCATTTTTTGCTGGATTCAATGCTTTAATCCTTTCTCACACGGATTCTGCCACCTGTTTACATTAATCGTTTTTGACAGTTTCCATATCGTCTTCAATGCGGCAAAGAGCTCAATTTTGTGCGCGGACACCAGGTCTTGAACTGCTTTCTTTAGATTTGACGGTACCACAAATTCTTGATCGTATTGATATTGGTAGAGTTGCTTGACCAGTTTAATACCGCAAATCCTCTTTGTGTTTAAAACATCCGAGTTGATTTAGAGATGTGACACGGAGTAGAATCTTGCTGAAAGATAAAAGTGTCACTAAATGTGTAACTGCTCTGCGTCAGATGAAGTATCATGCAGTATTATTGATAAACAGTGGAAGTCACACATTGTTTCATTTTACGATATACGTAACTTCCCAATTCCAGTAGCCCTCACGCACCCACAACCAAGAAGGATGTGTCAAAGTAAAGAGAAGGTCTTACACAAGATTTCTCATACGCTTTTCTTTTTAAACGTCAAACCTGAACAACTTTTTTTGCTCACAAATATTTCAAAAAAAGATTCATCACTGAATATAATCCTTTTCCAACCTTGTTGCCCCTGTTTGAGCTTTTCTTCGCTCCAGGAGAGTCGTGCACATTTCTGCTTCACGTTTATCTTTGGTCTTACTTCGTAG
Source organism: Uloborus diversus (assembly GCF_026930045.1). Lineage (NCBI taxonomy): Eukaryota > Metazoa > Arthropoda > Arachnida > Araneae > Uloboridae > Uloborus > Uloborus diversus. The sequence continues at coordinate 139,525,741 of NC_072733.1, read as the reverse complement.
ATCCTCAATTAAAACTGCAGTTTATGCAACCGTGCAAGTGTAGTTGGTGTGGATAACTATACATTCTGTCCAACACTTATGAACGTAAGAAGCATTTTTCAACAATTATTTTGGAAATATTACTTTAATTTGGGTTTATCTCTTCAAGGTGTTACAATTTTTCTGCTTAGTGCATTTTTATGTCTAACCCCCTTCCCTTACAGGGAGCCATGGCACGCCAAAGAAGTACGGGGAGATATCCCGTATCTCATGGCGAGCAAGGTTCACACATTAAGGGGTAAACTCCCAGTTGGGCTGGCGCCGAGCGCGGGGACCTTTCCCGGCGCAATAAGCACCAAGACCGTCCGTGGCAGTAGTAGAAACATGGGGCTACGGGCGCCGTGGAATTACTCCGACCACGCCCACCCTGCCGACTCCACAGGGTGGGCGTGGTCGGAGTAACTCCACAGCGCCGTAGTCCCCATGTTTCTACTACTACGAGCTTTGTGGAGGGGTGTCTATTTACTTTTACAATTTAGTTGCTGAAGCGGCAAGCTTGAAACTACCTGCCTGATTTAGATTACGGTCTCTGAAAAAATAAAAGTTCCTTTTCTGGTAAATTACTTTTTAAAATTTAATTTACATACGCATACTCACAAATTTATAAATAATTTATAATACTTGCGTGTTATACAGTTAGTAAGTGTTACTCGTAGAGGTAACATGGAGAGTATATATAAAGATCCGAAGCATCCTGCTAGCTTTGGAGGAGTAAATGCTATTCAGAGAATTGTTAAAAAGAGCAAAAGAGACATAAAACAATGGTTGTCGTTAAAAGATGCCTACAGTCTTCATAGACCCGCAAGACGTCAATTTCTTACGCAACAGAGTGCTTGTAGGTGATATAAACGAGCAGTTTCAAGCAGATTTGGTGGATTTGCAGTCTCTCTCAAGATTTAATAAGGGTTATAAGTATCTTCTGACATGCATTTGTGTATTTTCAAAATTCTCATGGGCAATACCTCTGAAAGATAAGTCCGGAAAGAGTATTAAGAAAGCTCTAGAAACTATTTTCAGTGAAAGAAAACCGAGATTATTGCAAACAGATGCAGGGGCAGAATTTAAAAATTCAGTGGTTCAACATTATTTGAAAAATATGAAAATTAAATTTTTCACTACTAATAACCAAACAAAAGCAAGTGTAGTTGAAAGGTTTAATCGAACTTTAAAAACTAAAATGTGGAAATATTTCACTGAATTTAACACTAAGAAATATATAGATGTAATTAATGACTTAGTTCTCAGTTATAACCATACTTGGCATCGAAGTATTAAGATGGAGCCAGCTTCAGTGAACCAAGTAAATAAAAATGAAGTCTTAGAGAATTTGTATGGAAAACTCAGCACTTTAAAAGCTAAACCACCGAAGCTGAAAGTAGGAGACACTGTGCGTATTAGCAAACAGAAGCTGCATTTTGAGAAAGGTTATGAACAAAACTGGAGTCGAGAAATCTTTACAGTCATTGAAATTATTCGTAGAATTCCCGTTGTTTATAAGCTAAAGGATTTGCTTGGAGAAGAGATAGAAGGCACATTCTATGAAGAAGAATTACAGAAAGTTGTTGATACAGGCACGTACCAGGTAGAGAAGGTCATTCGGAAAAGAAAAAAACAGGGGGTAACTGAATATTTTGTAAAGTTCAAAGGATACCCAGAAAAGTTCAATGCTTGGGTTTCGGATGTTAAGATACTATAAAAACAAATAATAACCCGGTCATGTAATCAGTATGCAAGATGTCTTTCTACGTGACGTTACCTTCTGATAGCTCTTTAAGATACTTCCCCGGGAACAAAATTTCGCATTTCACAACTCAACTACCTTCACAGATCAGTTTAAATGGGGAGTACGAAGTAGGCCTATCGGAAATAATTTATCCACATTCATGGTATAATGTGAATGAATCCAACAATACATTTTATTATGATGTTGGTGAAGGGAAACTGGTTAAAAGAAATTTAGAGGTTGGATGCTACGAAACTATGTACGACATAATAACTGCTATGCAACCTTTTTTACCAAAAAGCCCTAACAGATTTTCCTTTGCTTACAATAAAAGTAGCAAAAGGATTAAAATTAATGCGATTCAAGGTGCATCTCTTCATCTTTCAAAGTTGGCTCCACTTTTAGGCTTCCAACCTGATACGATAGTTAAAGGAAACATGAAAAGTGAATTTGCAACAGATACAATGTCAGACTTTTCGTTTTTCTATGTGTACACTGATATAGTGGCAGAGCAAATCGTCGGCGACTATTATGCTCCACTTTTGAGAATTGTTAGAGTTAAAGGACAAGACAATGAAGTTGTGAGTCAGTATTTTGAAAGACCTCAATACTTACCTGTGACTCGACAGTCGTTTCAAACGATCGATATTGAGCTTAGATTGAATTCTGGTAATTATGTACCTTTTGAAAAAGGGAAAGTTATCATCGTGTTACATTTTTGATTGAAGCAAATACTATAAATAGCATCAACATCCTCGTCTTTCATTCATTCTGTAATTGGATGTCAAGATGAAAGTACCATATGTGTGCTGCACGAAAACGTTTGAAGACCATTATGCAGGTCAAACAGGCTCCGGACTACCTTATTACCAAGGTGTTTCTTTTCAAAAAGGCTACGGAATCGGAGGTTTTTTTCGCAAAATATTTAAAGCTGCTCTACCATTTTTCGTGAAAGGTTCCAGAACGATTGGTAAAGAAGCATTACGAGCAGGATCAAGGGTAGCATCAGATGTCTTATCTAGAGAAAAATTTGACAAAGTTATCAAAACACGTGCTAAAGAAAGTGGGGAAAACTTGGCTCAGAAAGCTATTGATAAAGTTCAGACGATGGTAGGAAAAGGACGGTATAAAAGAAAGCGTAAAGTTAAAAGAGGATTCATTTCATTCACGTTTCGGAAGGTGAAAGGACGTGATATTTTCGATCCGTGATGGCGTTTTTGATGAAAGACTCCCCAGAATGCGTAAAGTCAGAACTTGAACTTTTCCATTTACCAGGGACTCAAACAGCTATTCAAAGTGGGCAATGGATAGAATATCATCCTCTTTCTAATATTTTTGATGGCGGACCAGTAGAATTTCATATTTCGGGCAGTGGAGAGGATTATGTTAACCTCAGTCAAACTCAATTATATGTCAAAGCGAAAATTTTAAAAAATGACAACACAGCTATTGGTAAAGATGATGTGATTGGACCAGTAAATTTATTTTTACATTCTTTGTTTTCTCAAGTAGATGTTGTTTTGAACGACCGTCTTGTCTCAAATTCAAGTAATACTTACCCATATCGTGCCTATCTAGAGACTCTGCTTAATTATGGTCATGACAGCAAAACATCGCAACTCACATCTGAGCTCTTCTGTAAAGATTCTGAAGATGGTCTGAAGAAAAGATCGAATTTTTTTAAAGACAGTGCTAGTGTAGATATGATGGGATGCATTCACAATGACTTGTTTCATCAAGATAGACTTTTGTTAAATTTAGTCGATCTTAAAATCAAACTGATCCGTACCAAGCCTGAGTTTTGTTTAATAGGAGCAGAAGGATTTAAAGTCGTTTTGGACCATGTATCTCTCTTTGTAAGGAAAGTTCGAGTTAGTCCTGGAGTCATTTTAGGGCACACAAAAGCTCTAGAGAAAGGAGCAGCAAAATATCCAATCAACAGAGTACTTTGTAAAGTGTATTCTGTACCTAAAGGAAATATGTCTTTAGTCCAGGATAATATTTTTATAGGCGCTATGCCTAAAAAAGTATGTATAGGATGTGTTGAAAATGAGGCGTTTCATGGATCTTTCAAAAAATCACCAATCACCTTTTGAATTCTCTCATTTTAGTTTGAACTTTATTGGGGTTTATATTGATGGACAACCAGTACCCCATAATCCATTAGAAATAAATTTGGAGCAGAACGATTTTATTAGGGCTTATCAAAGTCTATTCTTGTGTGCGGATAAAAGTGGAAAGGATCAAGGGCTATATTTATCAAGACAGGAATACGCTCAAAATAACGTAATAATTGGATTCAATTTATCCGAAGATTTATGCAATGGAGAGCATTGGAACCTTATAAAGGACAGTAATTTGCGATTGGAAATGAAATTCAGCAAGCCTCTTCTTCAAACTGTGTGTGTGATTGTATTCGCTGAGTTTGAAAATTTGATCGAAATAAACAAATCAAGAAATATCTTGTACAATTTCGGAAATTGAAGAATGGATGGGTTACAGCTTTTTCACATTTTGAGGCATAGTAACGTAACTTCTCCCTTTTTCAAAGGAGTTTATGCAAGAAACACTCTTCCACCTCTACAAAGCAATACTTGTGATATCGTTAATTCTGATGAATCATCCCTACCAGGCTCCCATTGGCTGGCTTTATTCGTGGGGCCAAAGATGAATTTAGAGTTTTATGATTCATATGGAATGTCACCTGATTTTTATGGGATAGACACTTCTTATTATTCCAAAGTTGAATGGAATTCCATTGTGTTCCAGTCTCCTACATCTAATGTGTGTGGTCAATATTGTCTTTACTTCCTTTTAAAACGTTGTAAAGGTGAATCTATGTACTCTGTCATCGAAAGTTTATATCAAAAAAAGAAACCTGATTTTCAAATTTATCAATTTGTAAAAAAGAAATTTGGTGTAAGATTAGTTTTTAGAAAATAATACCAATAAAAAATATATATATTTGAACTACTTGTGTATGTTTCTTTCATTTGTGTGTCGCTTGTTTTTATTTATTTAATTTTCAACTGAATTGTATGGCATCTCAAATTAAATTAAAAAAAAATATATATATAAATATGATTCTTTAAACAATAATGCAATCAGAAATAATAATAGTTATTAAAACCCTTTCGTTATCAGGGTTATACTTCCTAAATTTAAGTAAATTTATGTATGCTTTTCCCCTGCATTGCGTTTGGGAACTGCTTTCTAATGTTAAATTTGTGGATTGTTTCGAGGGAAAAAAATCAAGATACAATTTTAAAAAGTAATGTTTGAGTTGAAATTTTTTTTTAATTGTACCTCGAAAGGAAAACACTTAGTTTTTCTTTTCTTTTTAGAAACAACATTTTCTTTTTTTTTTTTTTAATTTTTTTAAATTTTTTTTTTCATATCAATATTACCTTTTAAATAAAATATTTTTTCTAAAAGAATAAGAGTAAAGAAACACCAATCAATTCTTTTATTAAAGCTTAATCCATGTTTTTTTTTCTTTGCGAAAGCAAAGAACGTTGTAGTTTTATTGTCTTGAAACAATTTTTTATTTACATCCAAGTTATCAGGAAAATTCAAGCCTTTTAAAGCTTTGAAAAATACAGTTCGTCCGACTGGTTCTTTTTTTCTGTTGCGAAGTAAATCGTTCACCAAAGTCACAATATTTGATCGTGGAATAACTTTATTTGAGTAAATTATTTCTCCATCTTTAGTCCAACGCAGTAAATTTTGTTTTGCCAGAAATTGTAGAATTTTCTTTGCTGTTTCTTTGTGTCGAATTGGGGCAGCATGCAAAATTTTATCTTCCATATAAATCTCTCTCTTAACTTCATCACGAAAAGAAGTCTCTTCCACATGAGTATCTTCCTGTTTTTCATCATTTTTATGGGCGCTGGAGGAGTTCAAACCGTTTTCTTTGGGTAACTTCTCTACTGCGGTATATTTCTGTAAAATCTGTAAGTACAGAGTGGCTTTTTCACCCTCGGAAAGGTCTTTATTTTGAAGAATATTTTTCATTCGCTGATCAAGCTCGGTCAAATGTTCTACTAAATCTGCCCTTTCTTCAGGAATCAGAATGAACTTTTTACTGTTTTGCATTGATTAAAGAGCTGATAACCGATATAGCAGCTGGTAATAGCAGAGAAAGAAATCCGTTTCCTCTTTGAACAAGGATTTTTCGCTTTTTATATAAAGGTAGTTTCTTGTCTGAAAGTTTTCTTAAATACCTTTTATAGCAACTAAGCCTTTCTTTTTGAATTTTTGTGATTGGTACGTTTCCGTGAAGAACGTTTAATACGCACTCGCACAAAGCTTTAATGATACTGTTGGAAGCTTTTTGAATAATTTGCTTAGGGTTTTTACTTTTCACTATAACTTTTAGGAGCTCCAAAGTTTGATCTGAACACGCAGACATCGTCAGAAGGAATGAGGATCTTCAACTTCTACTCTACTATTAGTACTGAGCAATAAAAACTCAGAGAATGCTGTTACTTTTACTACTGCACAGTGGGAAAAGTTAGGCGGATGAACTGAGCATATGCTACGTACAGGAATTAAATCTTGAACTTTTGGACAGCTTAATTCTTCCAAATTGTGACATGTACGTCCAGTCAAAAATTCCAAAAAAATTTGTTTTTGTAATCCTTTCACATAGATGTTCGGAAAAACTTCGAACAAAAGAAACAATATGTATTTACACTTTGAATATGGTAATTGGCCTTCGCTCCAGTTCATCAAGTGAATATTTCTTGAAACCCACGAATATTGGTTTTTTAGCCGAGGTGTTAAATCTTCAAATGGTAACGGAGGTTGAAAATACCACGCACCGGAAAAATGACTACATCCTACGGCACGAAATGCCAGCTCCTTCACGATGAAAAGTCCGGAGGGGAGTTGAAATCCTTCAAAATCAATCACAGCCGACATGTCGGAGAAACTTGAAACAACTGGTCTTAGCGTGGTTGATATACGTAATATATATCGCCAGGAAACATCCCCGTGCGCATGCGTAATGATTCTTCGGTATCGCACTTTAAATCAATGAATAAATAACCATACGGTTTTGAAACCGCGTCTTCATAGCATTCTTGGAAAAATCTTACTCTTCGAAGATATAATTCGCAGCCTAAATGCATAATTTGAGACTGGTCTCTTCGGTTTTTGAACAGTACAAGATAATGAGCATTTAATGAAATTTCTCGCATTTCCTTTCCTTTATGAAAAATATTTTGCACTATGAAAATAATACTCGAATTTCGGTGATGTGAAAACTTCGTAAAAAGTTTCGTCAGCTGTGAATCATTTCCTAGCTCACTCATCAGATCATCTATCACAATTAATGCATCTGAATACTGATTCAAATTTGAAGGAATACCTTCATAAAATTGAATGTTTTTCATTTCCGCATATAATTTTTGAAATACTCCGTAACACCACACAATTGTTTTAGGAAAAGGCTGTATCATTTTATTCTCAATCAACTTTTTGGTATAGCATGTCTTCCCAGATCCTGACGAACCTGCGGCGATTAGAGTAAAAGGAGCTTTCAGCTTGAGTATCTCCATAGTAAATGATAAATATTAAACGCGTTTCTTCTATTTATACTAAATGACAAACAAGAATACGTCTTTTGAAACAACACACCTTTATTTACAACTATGAATACACATTTTTTTTTCATTTAAATGAACAAAATTTATTTACATGTCTTCACTAACAATATTAAGATCTTTTTTCATCAATATATATCAAACAAATTATCAAAATGTTACATGAATAAATTTACTATGTATGTACAAAATTTAATATTTACACAACGTCCTTTAGTGAATAATGTCCAAAAGGAATAGTACTGACACCGTCTTCCAAAACGTGGCTTTTTAGGTCATTAGGTGAAAGTGCAAACTTATTTGATGTAACGCTGAACACTTCATGCCGCTTAGAACGGATTAAATTCATGGTCGTCATGAGCTCCTTACGATCAAATAGACAGTTCAAATAGTCCTCGAATGCAATCTTTTTTTCAATAGCAGCTTTTTTAACTCCTTTAAGCTTTTTTGTTTCTTTTTCATTCATTTTATATGCGTACATTTTGGCCCCCGAGCCTACGAACTCTGTCATTATTTGCCCCTTGGCCTCATCTTTCATTTTCCCAATGACTTTTTTATTGATTAAAGGAAACCCAAAAATGTTGTCTTCAGGATAGTCGGATGTGTCATACAGCTCTAAATCTTCTTTCATATCTGCGTAGACGTCTTTGCATTTTATATGGTAAATAAAGCTGTCAGTGTCAATATACAGTAATTTAAGGTTGAGTCCATATTTCGGAAGCATCTCTGAATTATGAAAATCAAACATCAATATTTTAGAGATGTATAAAACAGCCATGCCAACAGCTAAAGGTTTGTTAAAAGTTAGCGACGTCCGTCTCATATGAAACACTGCTAAAGTCTCGCAAAAAATGGTCCTATCTTGAAAGCTTGCACGCGAAATCCATTTCTCGGCCTTTTTAAGATCTCCACACAGTTTTATATCAACTCGCTTCCGAATATTCTCCATAGTTTTACCGAAAATTGCATTGTTCATTAATTTATAAAATTTTTTCTCAAATTCATTAACAGCAGACGCTCGAAATTGAGTGTTCAATTCAATATAGGTCTTCAACCATGGAGCTTGTGAAAACTGGAGAATTCTATGGACAGCGGCGAGTTTGAGTCCATGCTTCAGGTAGAACTGCAAGTTCCTGTAGTGCAGCACATACTTGGTTTTATGAGACAATGTAGTGAATAGTCTCTTTTCTTTGCAACCAGGAGGTTTCGCAGTTATTGGAGCCAGTGGTAGATCGGAGTGGTCATCGTGCAAATCATCATCATATTCTAAGTCCACTTCTAAGATGTAACCGACTGAACTGTCACTTTTAGTATTTAAAACATCCGTCTTTGGATCCACCCACTTGAATTCACCTACAGGCAAGTACTGTGACATAGCCCAGCCATACAAATTATTCGCATCTAAATATAGCAAATAAGTTGATGGCTGGGTTTTGTCATAGTTAGGCATATAAGAATTATTTGCCTTCGCGTAACGGTGAGAACATTGGGAAATTCCCCCGCGGATGCCATTCTCTATGAACATCAACATGTCGTAGTCCGTGATCAATTCCAGTTGAATGCTTGTCTTCTTCAACATAGCGTCCCATGAAAGCCCTGGAGCAGTATAATACCACAGTGGATCTAATCCGTATGTGCTCATACAGACATCTCGAAAATTTTCAAAAATATCTACGAGCTGTAGGACATCTGTTTTGACGTATAAATCCGCATACTCTCCTAAGGTTCTCAATTGGAATACATTCCACACATTTTGAGCGTGCTCATAATCGTCCTCAGATATTTCGGTTTCATTCAGCCGGTTGTAAAAGGCACTTGGTGGTGGTAATGCAGTGTCCTTAAACTTTTCAGGGTGATTCACGTAGTCATAGGGAAATACACCTTTCCGAAGTAAAAGTGGAATCTGTGAAATCGGAAAATGTTTCCGTAAATGAGTAAATTTTTCTGGTGATAATTTTTTTGTGAGTTGATCCAAGCTACTTGGCATAAATCTAAATGAGTCCAAGAACCTCAGACTTAGCCTCTTACTTATTTGCTTTGAAAAAGATATATATTTTTCCGTATTTTCAGGTAGTACGGTAATGTTTAAATCATCGCCGCCCAAGAATTTGATGAATAAATGGCTGTCATATCCTGACAAGTTATGAAAAACGACAGGAACAAAATCAGGGACTCTAGCCTTGAAGTTGCAGGAATTACAAGCTGCTCCTCTAAATTTTTGAGTTAGGTGGCAGTGATCTTTGACCCAGTAAAAAAAGAAAAAGAAGTTATTTATTTACATCAATATTTGGTCTAAAACTTCAAAATAAAACAAAAAAAAATATGTATAAATACTGTTAACCTACTTCAAAATAACTTTAAGTAATTTAATTCAAAAAAAATAATTAACTTACATACCTTATAATTATCAACAGTGAACTTTTCTTTGCATATGTAACAATTTTCTGCTTCATCAAAGGTTTCCACTTGTTGAGGAGTTAGAGCTACCATGGGCTTTGGATTGCTATACAATTGCTCTATTTCGTTGCCTTCTTTTTGCATTTGATCCATAAATACTTTAGCAGCATCCTCTCCGCGGCAAATAAAATGGCCTCCAATGTATGACACGTAATAACAAAAACTTACAGTTTCATCTTTTTGATATGCTTCTGAATACGACTTTTCGGGGTTTGGAGAGCAAGAGTTTACTGGTCGTGTAATGCACTCAAAGTCTGCGTAGATTACAAACGGTACACTTTGTGTATGTTTAATGTTTTTGAACCTTAGCCATTTGTCTTTCGGCATTTCAACTCGGACGGCTTCATACTGATCACAACTTAGTTTATGCCGCTGTAAAACCAGTTCTGATGTAAAAAATTGTAGGCATCGCCGACAGATCAAGTGCTTGCTTTTGTGCTGGGAGTATTGCTTTGTCACCAATCGCGTCAAACTCTTTACCCATGCGTAATGCGTCGTCGAAGAATTAGTTAAATAGATTAAATCTATATGTTTCTACTTTTCTGCTTCGGTGATGACAAGAGGAAATACTTGGTAATCATCTGCTAAACCATACACATTAATAGACAATCCATTGAGCTTTTCAAACTTGCTGATGTCTTTGAGTTTGACCGGGAACTCAATTCCTGTAAAATTTGATGTACTAATGTATGGTTCATAATGCTGAGTTCTATAAGAGTGGGAATGGTGATCTACCGGGTAAAGAGCTGATAATACAGACCACATGAAGCATTTATTGTCAGTATTTTGCAAATTAATTACTGCTTGCTTACTCTTAATAGAGGGTCGGAGCTCGATAAAAGTGGAACCCCTCAACGGATTGTATTTATTTAATCTGACCTCTAATGTATCAACGCTGTCCAATGTCCATCCGGAATCAGTGCTTTCAAAATCGTCTGCTTCCCTTAATAATTTCTCCACAATGTCGTGATAGAGCTGGTGAAGGTCAGTTGATAACAGTACCTCCTTATTTTTGGTTTTGAACGAAATTTCTTTTCGCACAATACCATTAGGAGATACTTTTTTGTACCAGCAAATTATTCTGCAATTTAACTTTAATTCATGCTGAAGTAACGTTGTTGAAACGAGTTCAATAAAATCTTCTTTTCTCGAGTCAAGAAATGGTTTTAGGTCTAAAAAATGACTATCATTTTGAAATAAAACATTTCTCAGCCGCTTTTTGCACGCAGAAGTTTCTGTCTTAGATGAAGTAGAATTGGACGCCTGAGCATCATCTACGCGTCGACGTTTCAAGGATGGGACTTTGCTAGCTTCTGCTTGACGTTTATGGCTAATAACGTGACGCCGAAGTGCATCATTGCGATTGAAAGATGCAGAGCATTGGAGGCAAGTAAAATTTATGCTACCGTGTTTGGATCTTTGATGCCTCAGCATATTATAACGTCGTGTAAAATTTAAATTACACTCGGAACATGTAAATTTATTTTTATCCACCGTGTCAAGTAATTCCGTAAAATTACCTGGTTGCGATAATGTCAAATCCCCAAAGTCTGCTATTGCCAATACCTCATCAGTCAAAGGCATGGGATGGTTTTCAAATTCCTTTTCTACATCCATATTAATTGGGTAATGCTTCTATTTTCTTAAACTCTGTTTGGCGTGGCATCAAATTTTTCTGAGGTACCCAAGATTGAGTACCAACCTTTCTCCGTGTGAGAACGCTCTTCAGTCAACTGAGTCTCATTTCAGCTGTGCTCACCCTTTTATTGTAGAAACGTGAATTTCTTCTAAACCAATCAGCATTCATCTCAGATCCCCCGCAATACCCTATTCGCTTTGCATGACGTCAGTAACTGGAGTTATCGTGTTCGCCTAAAGATACTACCCATGACATCATTATTAACATGAAGTGACTTGTAGGAACAAGTGATGTTATTGATTTCTTGTCATGTTTAAGGGGGGGGGTTAGTGCTATTGAGTTTAAGCCGAAAGAACTTGGTTATTCTTAAAAGATTAATACAGTTATTTCTTACCTGTTGCTGAAAAATATATGTATAATCGGTTGAAATTATTTATTGTTCTGTTATAAAATATTTTCATTTATTTTTTTTTTACTTTTCATTGAAAACTGACTTTTAACATTCAATATTTATCTTGCAGGTAGACAGACTTTACACTTAGAACATAATTTATGGTACATCCTATGCATATCTCTCTTTTGTTTATACAGTAAAACCTGTAAAGTTGACCACCCTTGTAAGTTGACCACCTCTCTAAGTTGACCGCTATTTTCAGGCACAGAATTAGATCTATGTCATATAATTCGACCTCTATAAGTTGACCACCTGTTTAAGTTGAACATTAAAATAGTGCACCACAAGTGGTCAACTTACACAGGTTTCACTGTAGTACTTTTTTCCCAAATGAAAATGTATTTATTTTTAAATACATGTGTAGATTAAATTTATTTCTTTTATTTGTTTAAAATACCTGACCTTTACTTTTTTTTTAATAACGTTATTTCATACTTTTCTATTTAAATCTTTGATTTTATCAGAGTTTTTTTTTTTTTTTTTTGCTTACTCTTTTTGTGGTAAATCACATTGTTTACACTAAAATTATTTTTTTCATTAGTGTTTCAAGTAAACAGAAAATGAAAAATAAAACTATGGAACAATAAACTATTTATTGAATTTAAATCGAAAATTTACAGAAAGCATTTCTAGCTTGTTCAATCATATCTGATATGTTTACAGATTCTAGAAATTTGGAAGTGACAAGGTTTAGCATGTTTTGATTAGGAAAGGGCTTCAGTGGAAATTCGCATACTTCTTTGTAGAATTGTTCTGCGATTAAGTGAGGTTTCATGTCCAGGATGCTTGAATTGAAGGCTTGCATAGTATTATTCGCTAGCTTGGTCTCATCATCAGTTTCCAACGGGTTGATTAAATCATATCTTGAAGCAATGTCGAGGAAAAATAAAGATTTCAGCATGAACACTAAAGCAGAATCTACTTCTTGTAATGAATCGGGAGCTTGGTCCGGAGCCTGATGTTTAGTTACTAATTCAAAAACATCTTTGAATGAGACATTGCGATGTTTTTCTTGCAGAGCACAAGTCAAAATTAAATTTCCTAGATAAAATAAGGAGTTCCATTGTTCGTTTTCTAGAGTTATACTTCTGGAAAATTTAGTTCCGCTTCTACACGTGATCACACGTTTTAAAGTTATGGTGAAATCGGATAAATCGAAAACAATTTCTTTGCCGCTCTCTGGATCTTTAATACCGAACTGAGTCTCCGAGTATATGCAAACGGGGTCGTTCCTTGGCTTGAAAGGGATGTCTAAAAGGAATTCTAGTAACGGTTTCTCATCCTTGATACATTTTTCCTTCAGATGTTCACACTTGAGTAAGATCGAGAATTGAAGAGGGGAAACTGTTATCCCGTCTTTTGTTAGATAATATTTTTCACCAAACTTCGTGTATCGACCGATGTGTATCAAGGGTTGTTTATTAAAACAATTTGCGTTGACAAATACATCTTTTCCTAATGAAAAATGCTTTTTTAGACCAATATCAACATTAGGTTTTTCTGTTGAGTCAAATTTTCTTTTTAGGGAAGTCATTACTACGAGTAAATGTAAAAGAGCTCAGGCTTGAGATGTATATTTCAGAAAGTGTAGTGAACGCGCCTTTATTTCAGAAGGAACTAACTGAATCTTAGTTTGTACAAGCTTATATGATGTGCAAATCGTAATCCTAGATGCTGATTGGTTCTTGAAAAATGATGTCACAAGTGAGGAAGGCACCCAATTGGTTCCTAAAAGCTACAGCAGCGCCGGATAGTGGTCAAAACTCTTGTCGAGTTGTAACACGAAAGAGCTTGTGTAAACAAATGTATAAGTCATCCCCTACGCAACAAAATCGCACTACGTGTTCAATCTTGAAATCGTGATGTATTAATTTTTGATAGTTGTCATATTTAAGGTATTACAATATTTCCATTTTTAAGAAGTTTTCTGTTAGTTTAGTAACTTCACTTTCTAACCTCTTTTTTTGAATAATACTCGTTGAAAAATGAGGTATCATGCTAACCGGATAGTTCACAATTTTTTTGAGTCCACACACCGCACTAAACCGATGACAGAATAAGTTTCCACACAGCAAACAACAATCTTCATAACTTAGATAAAGACATATTACTTGAATTTCGGTATTTAGTTTTTTTAAACACTTTAAAGAAAACCTATCCTGCTCCGTTAGTAAAAGTATGCTGCTCCGTTTGTTAATGTGTATGCATTGAATTCTATAGCAAGAACAGCTGGAACATTTTCAAAAAATCGTAAGCAGCTCATGATCAGAAAACTTTATCGGTTGAGCAACTGTTTGAGTGAAATTATGTTAACAGTTTCTAACACATACATATAACTTTGAAACATACTCGGAAAACTATAAAGTCTTGTCAGAACTAGAGATCTTCAGCAAGCATCTTATATGCTTGCTAAAATGATCACTGATTGGTCAAGTTCGTCTGTGGAGGATAACTATTTAATGACGTATAACTAATTGCTCAAGTATGTTGTAACACTTTTGATCCCATCAAATCATGTTCAGACAAGTAACAGCAAAAATAAATAACTTACACCTTTTTACAAATAATCTTACTAATAATTAATCTATGCCTGTACACGAACTTTAAATAGTTGCTTCTTCCTAAGTTTCCTCAGCCGAGCGGTCTCGCGTGTTATCAAAACCGCCGACTGCGGAAACTTTATGTCTCAGGTTCGAATCCATAGAAAGAATATTTATTTTCTCGAAAAATAAACAATTATTAATGTATTCTCAGATGAACGTTTATCGTCATCTAGTAGATGCCGCCACTGTTTTTCCTAGCTGCAGCGTTCTTCACTTTAATTAAATTCAAGAGGCTAATTCCAATTACCTCTGATTGATGGCACCACTGTTTTTCCAATATAGTTAGTCAATTTATTGACACAAAAAGTTGGTTCTTTACAGTATTTTTTTTTAAATTAATTAATTTGTGTTTGTCATAAATCACATCGTTTATGCTAAAATTATTGTTTTTCTTCAATCGTATTTCAAGCAAATAGATAATAAAAATAAAGCTGACGAATAATAAAATACTTATTGAATATTTCTAGAAAAGTTACAGAATGCGTTGCGTAAATGTATGAGTGCATGTAAGTGAGTTCTACTTTTTAAAATTGTGGTGGTCCTGAAAAGGACCTTTTATTTTGTTTGTGAGATCATAAAAATCTCTCAAGACCATGGTCTCAAAGCGCCATATCCTAAGGGATGAACGCTATTTGGCTGGTCTGGAAGTCTATGAGCCGGCTTTCGCTGGTGCTTTGGCCATTTCCATTTTGGTTTTTCCGGGGGATAATTAATTTCCTTCCCGTTAACCGAAAACGGTTTCACAACAGCTATCGGCTTCATATTTGTCCAGAAACCAAATTGTTTTTTTTTCCCACAGAGTCATCTCTCTTTTATATCCCGTTAACATGTGACGTCATAAGACGGCGCTGGACATGATAAGATTTCACCCCTTTCGTCCGCTTAAGAGCCATTATTTTGAAATTCAGACAAAAAAACGGAAATTTTGGCAGTGACCATTTTTGATTTTCCTAATATTTTTATATGTCAAAGTAGGTCATAAGAAGTGAACATTCTGAAATTTTAAGCCTTCCAAAAATTTTCTTTCGCTCGTTAAAAATTTCCGAAGTTTGAGGTATTGCAGCGTTTTTTTAGAAAAATTCTATAAGTCGCATTTCAGTGCGCTATAGCTCTTTACATAAACACCACCCCACGGTTATGTTTATATTTATTGGTTGTACTGTATCTAGTGATGATGATTTCATAGTTATTTTGGTTGGGGGTTGTTGCTTTCTTCAGATAAGGGGTCGCAAAGTATGGATTTTATCCGTTTTCGCGTAAGTTTAACCTGCGTTATTTCAACCCAAAAGCCATTCCCCGAAAAAAATTTAACATATACTGAAAGTTTATACTATGAAGAGAGTAAATAGCACAAAATTTGTTTGGGGTTTAATTTTTTTCTAGGAAAAAAATGCCCTGATATTTTTCAAATTTTCAAAAATTGTGCTTTTTTGATCGCAATTAACTCAAAACAGCATCACTAGGAAAAAAAACCTTTCATATATTATAATACCTGGCTATGTGTAAAACATCATGAAAAAGAAAACAGCATGGGATCTCTTCTTGTTTTCTAGAAAATAATTTTTTTTGTAGCTCGTTTTATGCGTTTTCTCGTGCGTAAAACGTGTGTCCAGTATGCAGAATAGATCTGCTAAAACTTAAAGGATGTAGTAAGAATGTATATATATATGTATAAAGAAAAAGAAAAAGACTAGCACTACTTTATTTTTCTGATTTTTACAAATTGATGGTGTGTTAATTGCAGGTAAATCAGAAAACGATAAATCGATATCATATGTGTGTATATATATATGTATACTAGCTGTACCCGACGCGCGTTGCTACGCCAACAAAAAAATACATCATTATACTGATTTTCATGACAATCGGTTGAACGGGGCAGAAGTTGCTACTCTGCAGTGCCACCTGGTGGCGAGTGGCTTCAATGAGCATATTATGCACCTTCTCCGTGGAAAAATACATATATATAGCAATTTTCATACTAATCGGTCCAGGTATCAAGTGAAGCCGTGACTATACTCAAATTTTGTACTCACGCAGTTTGCAAGATCAATCAATCGCTAAAAATATCAAATAGAAAAAGTTTTAAATCCCCCCGTTGCATGAAAAGCCATAAAACAATAAAGAAAGAATTTATTTGTTCGAACTCAAGAAAAATGGCAACAGCTAACTTCTTATCAATGAGATCTTTCACGCGAATTAATTTCTGCAGCCGATCATTTTATTCGTATTTATCCAATGGATTGTGACTCAAATTGGAATAAAAAAGGAACTATCGGTCGGATTTTTTTCGAATTGGTCTATAAACATTCCCAGTACCAAAAACAACAAACGGTGAAAGTTTCAGCCAAATCTGCCGGGTAGTTTTTGAGCTCATGGATGACATACAGACAAACATTCATTTTTATATATATAGATATATTGATTTATCGTTTTATCGTATCAATCCCAAATAATTCTTTCTTATTTATGTCCATTGCAATGAAAGAAATTTCATGAACAATATCTACTTCACTTTCCTCTAAATGTCTATTTTTTATGTTATCTTCAAATACCTCTAAAAGGCTGTCGGTTCTTGATAAATCAGTATTATCTGCTTTTTTTTTTTTTTTTGCTTTGTATATCGGCTAAAAGCAGCTTGAATTTGACTTTGTCAGATATTGTTTGGTTGGAATATTTTTATGTCTTCAATCATCTCTGTTCTCATTGCATGTTCTACTTGGTCGGGCGTCTGATTTCTCCCGGTTTTCTCACCATAAAGGAACTTTTCTTAAAGAAACTCTCTTTGTTTCATTGAAAATCGTGTACTTTTACGAGTTGGGAGAGCTCACCCCTCACATGAGATTGACAAAATGTTTTCTTGTTTGTTTCCTCCTTGTTGACTGGTAGATGCCTGACCAAAACCATAAGAAACAGAACTCTGAACAGGTATTTGAAGATGACATAGAAAATAGACATTTAGAGGAAAGTGAAGAAGATATTATTCATGAAATTTCTTCCACTGCTATGGACATAAATAAAAAAGAATTATTTTAGGATTGATACGATAAATCAATATTATATATATATATGATATCGATTTATCGTTTTCAGATTTACCTTCAATTAAAATGCCATCAATTTGTAAAAATCAGAAAAATGAATTATTGCTAGTCTTTTTCTCTTTCTCTATTCATACATATATACATTCCTACTACATGCTTTAAGTTTTACCAGATCTAATCTGCATACTAGACAAACGTTTTACGCACGAGAAAACGCATAGAATGAGCTACAAAAAAATTATTTTCTAGAAAACAAGAAGAGATCCCATGCTGTTTTCTTTTTCATGATGTTTTACACATAGCCAGGTACCATAATATATAAAAGGTTTTTTTTCCTAGTGATGCTGTTTTGAGTTAATTGCGATCAAAAAAGAACAATTTTTGAAAATTTGAAAAATATCAAGACATTTTTCTCCTAAAAAAATTAAACCTCAAACAAATTTTGTGCTATTTACTATCTTCATAGTATAAACTTTCAGTATATGTTAAATTTTTTTCGGGGGATGGCTTTTGGGGCGAAATAACGCAGGTTAAACTTACGCGAAAACGGATAAAATCCATACTTTGCGACCCCTTATCTGAAGAAAGCAACAGCCCCTAACCAAAATAACTATGAAGTCATCATCACTAGATACAGTACAACCAATAAATATAAACATAACCGTGTGGTGGTGTTTCTGTAAAGAGCTATAGCGCACTGAAATGCGACTTATAGAATTTTTCTAAAAAAGGGCTGCAAAACCTCAAACTTTGGAAATTTTTAACGAGCGAAAAAAATTTTTGGAAGGCTAAAAATTTCAGAATCTTTACTTCTCATGACCTACTTTGATACATAAAAAAATTAGAAAAATCAAAAATGGTCACTGCCACACCTTGTCTGAACTTCAAAATAATGGCTCTTAATACAATACGATACGTCACTTCAAGCCCGGTGCAAAGCAAACGGGTATTTACAAGTTCGGACAAATGAACTAGAAGGAAGGTGGAATGAGAACTGGGGGTGAAAACATGAGCGAAATTTTTCCCGCCGTTTGATAGGAGTGAAAACGGCATGATAATCTGATTAGGGAGAATCTGCTTTGCCCCAGAGCAAAGACGAGTTCATTAATATAGAAAAAGCACATTATTTGAAAAAAGATCCTTTTTAGATTCATATGAAAATGCAACATGATTTCATAACCAACTATTTTTATTGAACTGATTTAAGCTGTTTTTTTTTTCTTTTCATTCTTTCAAATCGTTATTGAAACACCTTAAATAAATAATGAAAGTGAAGTAATACTGACAAGTGTCGCTTCAGCAAATGATTTTTTTTTGATTAAGTACATTTTTTTTAATTAAGTATCTCTTGGTACATTTTCAACAAAGCTAAATTTAACATATTATTGGATGACGTATGTGAAAATTTACAAAAAACACCCCTCCACAGAGCTCGTAGTAGTAGAAACATGGGGACTACGGCGCTGTGGAGTTACTCCGACCACGCCCACCCTGTGGAGTTGGCAGGGTGGGCGTGGTCGGAGTAACTCCACGGCGCCGTAGCCCCATAAATTTAACTTTGTTGAAAATGTACCCAGAGATACTTAATTAAAAAAATGTACTTAATCAAAAAAAAAAATCATTTGCTGAAGCGACACTTATCGTTAATTATCGATAACTTATCGTTATCGTATTACTTCACTTTCATTATTTATTTAAGGTGTTTCAATAACGATTTGAAAGAATGAAAAGAAAAAAACAAAACAAAACAGCTTAAATCAGTTCATTATAAAAATAGTTGGTTATGAAATCATGTTGCATTTTCATATGAATAGTGTCACTTCAGCAAATAATTTTTTTTTGATTAAGTACATTTTTTTAATTAAGTATCTCTTGGTACATTTTCAACAAAGCTAAATTTAACATATTATAGGATGACGTATGTGAAAATTTACAAAAAACACCCCTCCACAGAGCTCGTAGTAGTAGAAACATGGGGACTACGGCGCTGTGGAGTTACTCCGACCACGCCCACCCTGTGGAGTCGGCAGGGTGGGCGTGGTCGGAGTAACTCCACGGCGCCGTAGCCCCATGTTTCTACTACTCGTGGCCCAGACGACTATCGACCGTCGCCGCCCAGCCGTGCGGGGGAACCTAAGGCTTACAACTAAGTGGTGGGGTGTGTGCGGAGAAAAGTAAAAAGCTTTTAAAAGAGCGTAAAATTATCCGAGCGCCAAGCTCCATATTTGTGACAAAGTATAGGGTAACAGGTATGCAAATATTTTAGCTACTTTTTAAAATTCACATTGAATGAATAGGTTATTCTAGTTTTTTGACCCAGATAAAAAATCTATTTTTCCAATGTATTAATGATCCATAAATTAATAAAATAATGTCTGAAAAGTTGTTTAAATTGATTTGCCCATTCATGAATTAGTTTTAGTCGTTTTAATTTGCATGCGTTCATTTTTCCCAACTCGGGGACAAGCTTTGTTCTGATATTCTATTGTTTTGAATTTGGGTTGTAGGATTCACGTTCATGATCTCCAATCATATGATTCGCCTATCTGTATCCTATATAACCCTATTCGTATTCTCAGAATGAAAGAAATTTTTAATAAACTTGGTTGATTTTCTTAGTACTTATATTCACGTTATCCAGTGCATTTGCCCTTATTTCTGTATGATGCAAGTTCAAAAACTCTCACGTAGTATTACCCAGGTAGCACAACATACCGATCGACATCGAAAAATTTGCAGCAAAAATATAGATCTACATTTTCCCCCGACGTCGATCTTCCGGAAAACGTAACACTTTTTGAAAATGGATCTATATTAATCCTGAATGTAGATCTAGATTTTTTCCTAACGTCGATCTGTGTAAAGAATAGCTTCCTTTCCGACATAGATCTATATTAATCTTGAATATAGATCTAGATTTTTTCCTAACATCGATCTGTGTAAAAAATAGCTTCCTTTCCGACATAGATCTATATTAGTCCTGAATACAGATCTAGATTTTTCCCCGACGTCGATCTTCCGGAAAACGTAACACTTTTTGAAAATAGATCTATATTAGTCCTGAATGTAGATCTAGATTCTTTTTTCACGTCGATCTGTATAAGAAATCCGCTTTTTCCCCGACATAGATCTATATAAAACTTGAATATAGATCTAGATTTTTTCCTAACGTCGATCTGTGTAAAAAATAGATTTTTTTCCCATCGTCGATCTGTGTAAAAAAAATAGCTATTTTCCGACATAGATCTATATTAGTCCTGAATATAAATCTAGATTTTTTCCCAACGTCGATCTGTGTGAAAAATAGTTTTTTTTCCGACATAGATCTATATTAGTTCTGAATATAGATCTAGATTTTTTTCCCATCGTCGATCTGTGTAAAAAAAATAGCTATTTTCCGACATAGATCTATATTAGTCCTGAATATAAATCTAGATTTTTTCCCAACGTCGATCTGTGTGAAAAATAGTTTTTTTTTCCGACATAGATAGATCTATATTAGTTCTGAATATAGATCTAGATTTTTTTCCCATCGTCGATCTGTGTAAAAAAATAGCTTTTTTCCGACATAGATCTATATTAGTCTTGAATATAAATCTAGATTTTTTCCCAACGTCGATCTGTGTGAAAAAATAGCTTTTTTCTGACCTAGATCTATATTAGACCTCAATATAAATCCAGAATACCCTACGTCGATCTTCCGAAAAATGTAACACCTTTTGAATACAGATCTTTTTCCTGCGTCGATCTGTGTAAAAAAAAACACCCGCTTTTTCCGACATATCTAGACTTCCTTCCATCGTTGACACCAAACGTACTTGGCATAGTAAACATGCCATTGTCCCCCTTGGCAGTTAACTTTGAAGGATAATTTACAATATTCTCTGCTTTAGAAATTGCATACGTCACTTACTTTTTGAGCAAATAATTTTTGCGCATTTCCCATTGGTCCACTCCCTTTAGTTTGAATTAAACCAATAGCTGTGACATGCGGGAAGTTACTTGGGTTTGCCCCATGCCTTTTTCAAAACTAAATACATCATTTACAGATCCTACAAAATAACAAGTTTAAAACAATTTTTCATAGGACCCTTTTCAATACTTCTTAAAAATAAAATATCTTCCAAAATAAAGGTAATTTCGATTCTAATCCGACATGATTATACAGATTTTCTGAAGTTGTTACATAATACTACTTCATCTCTATGGAATATTTCGTTTTCTTACAGCCTGTAATGGAAACGTGCAGGCCAAGCATAAGCTACGCGTTAATAAGTCATGTGGATTAATCGAATATTTGCAGGAAAATTTGATATGGAAACTAATAAACAAAAAGCAAATAATTTTTAAAAATATTTATTAACATCACACAAAAAGTACATACATTTACACAACATTGAACATTATTATTTTCTTAAATTGAGAAAAGCTAGATTATAATATTGTGTTATTTCCTGTAATTCACAAAAGAAATGAAAAATTTACACCATGCAGAAGGTCAAAATCTGAAACACAGCAAGCTTTTTTTCGGAAACCATGTGTTCACACACACAATTACACTTTACTCTTACATTCAAATTTTAAAGGCTTTTAAATAACATTTTACCTTAATTTAAAAAACGCTCAAAAATTCAGCAACTTATTCCCTAATTTCCAGATTTAAAAAAAAAAATCAGGAAAGGAAAAGGATTGAAATCTCAATCACAGCAGTAATCAAGCATATGTCTTTCAGTGTCAGTATGCTGAAATATTGATTTTATTTCAAATATCTTATTAAAAATATTTTTCCACAATAAGCTACTTGTTTAACTGAAAAATAATCAAAATCAAAACAATTGTTTGCTTATTTCAAATTTGATAGTTCCCACTAAAAATAAAAGTAATAAAAATATGCTATTCTTAGTTGGTACATGAGGGGAAAAAAAAACAGCAGGAGGAATAAGGATTTGCACCTCAAACACAGTAAGCAATTATCTAAGGAGCATGCATGCCTTAGATTAGCTAAGGATGCTGCCATGCTTAAATATTGCTGTTTATTTGTAGTAATGCTTTCAATGCATTTATTTTTCAAATGATAAATGAAACAATTAAATATATAATCCTTTCAAATTTAATTCTTATGAAAAATAGATTAACTAGGAACAGCTTATTAATCAGTAATTAAACAATTAAATTTTTTTCTAAAAAAAGCCATTCTAAGCATAAAGATAAATAAGATAAAATGATTTCTGTATTAAAAAAATTGAGTCACTAGCAAGACAAAAGGTTGAAATCTCAAACACAGTAAACAACCCATTGAGAAGTAAACATTCAATGTTGGCGTGTTTAAACGCATTTTATAATTCTTATTTAATATAAAAGTTATTACTCGAACATTTTACTTTGAGATAAAAACAATAGAAAAATCAAACAAGAAGTGCTCATTCCTCACAAATTTAGCACTACCCAGAAAATATGAAACTACAAAAAATGCATTAATAGGTGAAATTTCAGGTAAATAAAACCTTTCTCATTAAACATATGAATTTTTATATTTCAAAATAAATGAAATGCACTGGCAGGCTGCAAAAGGATCTCAACACAACAATTGAGTTTATGCAAAGGACATGTTTCAATGTTGGCATTCTTTAATTGTTTGAATTTATATCATCTAAAAATTCAAATACTTAATTTCCATGTTAAAACAAATAAAAATTGCTTAACCTTCCAGTTCGGTACTGAAATAAGTAAGTGCCAATAATTAATCATTACAACATGAAGTTCAAGTCCACAAAAGAAATAAGCAATTATTTTGTAAGAGAGCTATTCTATCTTAGTACACAATAAAACAACTTCTTAAAAAATAATTGAAATATATTTTAAAGGCAGAAATGTAACTGAAATTTCAAATACAGTGAGCAATTTTCCATCAAGCAATGGAAACTTCAGCATTTGCATGGTCAAATATCTTTTATACTTATGATCCTATCTTTAACTTGTTAATAAACATAATATTTAAATTTAAAAACAAAAGGAGAAAGTAAACAACTATTCTAACAGAAAAAATATACAAGTACTAAAAAGTAACAAATGTTAAAAAAATTCATATAAAAAAACCATCTCCAAGTGGTGAAGTATCTCTTCCACTTGAAAACTATTGAAGTATTTGCAAGATGCAACAGGATGGAAATTGGAAAGAATTTTCCTGTGAATCATATGTTTCAATGTATGGAGAATTTTCATTTTTTAGTTTATTTCATATTTAAAAGATTTTCAAAAGTATTTCATTTTAAGTTTTGAACAAATTCAAAATTAAGCATTTAAAAGCTCACTCCTTTCACATTTTGTGCTTCTCCAAAAATATACAACTAACAAAAATGAATTTAAAAATTATATAAAATATTAAAATTAAAAAGATTATCTTAGGCTAGCATATGATGAAATAACTTCATACTTCAAAATTGCAGGAAGCAAAAGAATCGAAATTGTCAGCATAACATCGCTGAAGTAAGCATAGCAATGTTGGCAGGTGGAAATCCCTCCCCCCTCAATCCCAGGGTTTGATCGCATAGGCCAACTAGGCCTGGTCCCCCCACTTCCTAAGGGGCTACAAATTACTTAAAAAATTGTGCATGGCATTACAACAATACAAAAAACACCTTTTAAAAATAGTTAAAAAATAATGACTTGCTAAATTAGAAAAAAAACTTTTTTAAAGGAGAATCTTTATTCGTTGTCAGTAGCGAATTTACCATGTCACAATTAAGAGAGGCCCCAAAAGAGATTCATACAAGCATATGATAAATGTTTTACATAGTTCTGTGATCGACAAAGGAGCCCTCAAAAAATACATTCCGACATGTCTCCAAACCTGTAAATTAACTACTGCATTCCGCTTACAAACGAAGTACTTTTTCTAAGTATGATGAAAAGAGAATGTGGACTATTGAACAAACTGATACATTCCGCTCACCAAGTTTGCTCTTTTTGAGGCTCATTTCTGATAGCTAGAAGCAATCTGATAGGTAATTTGCACATTTTCTGAACAAACTTCTGAATATTGTTTGAAAAAGACACTAAAAATAAGAATTTTGCAGAGCAAAAAAAAAAAAAAGATTTAAGACTTCAACATGAAAATAGATACTTTAAAGACTACTTCCTAGGCCTGAGTAAGCAATTATTTGAAGAGCTTTTTTTTTTACTTCAATGCTGGCATGTTTAAATTTCCTAACTCTTGTATTCACAATCTTTTTTATTGCATTTTTTATTTTAAGTCAAAAACAAATGATAAATAAAACAAAAACTGAACCTTTCAAATTTTGTAATTTCCATGAAAAATATTCAAATTACTAATACTATATATTAATTAGTAAAACAAGAAAAGTTTTTTAAAAAAAGCAAAACAAATTTTAAAAGAACAAATTGAAACAAAACATCAAATTATGCTTTAAAAACTAGATCAATGCCAGTTTGTAATCAATGAATCTTCGACAATTCGTTTTTAATAATAGAACAAATTGCAGTTCGCTCATCAGATCAGCAAAAACATCGACATTCCAAACATTTGAAACATGTTGAAATACCTTAACTGTTTAAGATTCATAAAAAATCTTCCGCATGTTTTTTTTTTTTAAATACATAAGAGGAACAAATATTTTGTTGATTGCTATGGACAAAAAACTAAAATAAAGATAAGAAATGAATAAACTATTGAAATAAAGAATGAAATAAACATACTTAACTCAGCTAGCTATACAGGATGTCTCAATTAACTGTTTCGGTACTCTAAAGAGGGGTCAGATGCATCATGGTGACTCGAAATCATATAGAAATGAGTCATTTCCATGTCAAGTCACCTAGGGGTCCCCACTCCACCATCTCCGATTTGGATGAAATTTCATAGAGGAGTAGAGATGTCTTTGAAACTAATCTACGCAAACTTTCAACTTCCTAGATGCAAATCCTGAAGATCTAGGATCTCTGAAAAATGTGATCCAAGATGGCGGATTAGCTTTTTGTGCCTAATTGCCAAGTTTACAGGAAATTTTATTACACTGGAAGCATGAAATTTTAGGCGCTTAAATTATGTTTGACCAAAAGTATATTCAAGTACATTTGTGAATTTGAGCTCGTTAGATTTTGTGTAGCATACGCGTGAACTTATGAAAAAGCGCGATGGGAAATTTGTTTTCCTGAATTTTAGGTTGTCGTAAAATCTGAACAAAAATAATTCAAAAGCTCGTACTGTGTGATTCCATCGTAAAAGTGCATGCTTTTAATAGGTTACAGCTACAGAGCTTAAATATCTATTTTCTAAAAGATATGATTCAAAGTGGCTATCAAAACCGTTCAAGTGAAAAAGAGCCCATTTTCAAAGCGCTATAGTTCAAGTTTGTCACCTCGCATCTTCTTTTCGTCTATACCATTAGAAAGAACACATTTCTTCCTTTCAAATTAAGTTTTCTCTTCGATGGTGTTCTTTCGAATAAGGATAAAGAACGAGCTTAAAATTATATCTGTCGTAACGAATTGCCATGTTCAATCTTAGATTACAGGACATTTTATAACACTGGAAACCAGAAAATTTTAGGAGTTTTAAGTACTTTTGGTTGTCAACACGTTCTAGTATTTTTGTGAATTTGAGTTCATTAACTTTTGTGTAGCACGTATGCAAAGTCTTGACAAAACGCAGCAGAGAAACTTTTAACTGAATTTTAGAATGTCATAAATTCTGAACAAAAATTGTTCAAATGCTCGAATTTTGTAATTCTATTGTCAATAAGCACATTTTTAATGGGTTGTAGTCGCAGAGCGTAAATATTTATTTTCTAAGAGATATTGACATCTAAAGCGGCTATCAAAATAGTTCACTTGAAGAATAGCCTGTTTTTAATGCCCTGTAGCTCAAGTTGGTCACCTTGCATCTTCTTTTCGTTAATACAATGAGATAAAACATTTTTTCTTTTCGATGGTGTTCTTTCAGATAAGTGGGAAAAAATGAGCCTGAAATGCTATTTGTCGTTAGCGAGAAAAAAAAAGAATGGTGAATGCTGTGACAACCGACTTATAGGGATTTTGCAATGTTATAAGTCAGAAATTGTTTTTTTATTAATCATTTAAAAACCTCTTTTGTAAATTAAATATGTTAGAATCAGAAAAAGATTTTGTTCAAGAAGCTGATACAATAGACAGAACAAGATAATTTTCTTTTTTTATCATATTTCATTTGCAAAGTATCTTTTTAAATGATTAATAAAAAATTATTTCTGACTTATAACAGTTGCAAAATCCGTATAAGCCGGTTGTCACGGCATTCACCATTCTTTATTTATTGTAGAACGAGATTTTCTCGCTAACAACAAATAGTATTTCAGGCTCATTTTTTTCCACTTATCTGAAAGAACACCATCGGAAAGAAAAAGTATTTTTATAGGAAAAAATATATTCTATCTCATGGTACCATCGAAAAGAAGATGCAAGGTGACAAACTTGAGCTACAGGGCATTAAAAACAGGTTATTCTTCATGTGAACTATTTTGATAGCCACTTTGGATGCCAATATCTCTTAGAAAATCAATATTTACGCTCTGCAACTACAACCCATTAAAAATGTGCTTATTGACAATAGAATTACAAAATTCGAGCATTTGAACAATTTTTGTTCAGAATTTATGACATTCTAAAATCCAGGGAAAAGTTTCTCTGCTGCGTTTTGTCAAGACTTTGCATACGTGCTACACAACAATTAATCAACTCAAATTCACAAAAATACTAGAACGTGTTGACAACCAAAAGTACTTAAAGCTTCTAAAATTTTAGGCTTCCAGTCTTCTAAAATGTCCCGTAATCCGAGATTGAACATGGCAATTCATTACTACAGATATAATTTCAAGCTCGTTTTTTATCCTTATTTGAAAGAACACCATCGTTTAGATTTTATGACATCCTAAAATCCAGGCAAAAAATTTCCCATCGCGCTTTTTCACAAGTTCATGCTACACAAAATCTAACCAGCTCAAATTCACCAAAATACTTGAAAATACTAACGGTCAAACATACTTTAAAGCGCCTAAAATTTCAGGCTTCCAGTGTAATAAAATTTCCTGTAAACTTGGTGTAAACTTGGAAATTTGGCACAAAAAAGCTAATCCGCCATCTTGGATCATACTTTTCGGAGATTCTAGATTCTCAGGATTTGGATCTAGGAAGCTGAAAATTTGCATAGGTTAGTTTCAAAGGCATCTCTATGCCTCTATAAAAATTTCATCCAAAACGGAGATGATCGAGTGGGAACGATTTGAAAAATTAGTTCAGTTGAAATGGAATGACTCAAATATGGAGTCAGAAATGCTCTCTCAACCCAAGGTTTGAAATATGCCTGGAGTATTCCAAACTGTTTGGAATTCCGACAGAGATGTCCACAGGAAGGTGGTGCACTACAGTAACTTTTCCAGCTCATTGAGAGGTAAAGTTCCAATTAAAGCATTATCACCAGCAAAATTCAGACTTTGCAGCAGACTTTAATAAAGTAACTGTCATGCAATGTCTAAATTCAACTAGTGTGCTTTAAGTTTCCATGAAATTGTGCATCTTCTCATTATTCAGGATCAAACGATTTACGTGTTAGCAAATTAACACAGAACCTGCTCTGAGAAATAAATATGTAAATAAACAAATAATGCAGTCATAATTCACAGTACAAATTGAACACTCAACTTTGGGCACACACTGAAATATGGCATTTTTATACACATCCACAGAAAGTTAGCGCATAGTTGAACTTGCAATTGCTTTCATTGCTGCAAAACAGATGCACTACCTCAAAGAGGTCAATGATTGTTCCAACAGTGACTGCTCACTGAAAGACGAACTTTTACTTCAGGTTATATTCACGAATATGCCAGGTGCCTAACTAATTTGATTAGTATTCCATGCTTAAATAATTTAGCTCTAAGCAAACTGCAAACAGGTTTCGCATTTGTTGCTAGACAAAATAAAAAGTTAAGTAGAGAAATATTCCAGGAAATGAAAAATAAATAGGTAATATTTCATGTCTGAGAGAAATATTGCCATCAAATTAAAAAAGAAAAATATTCTTACCATATGCACAGGTCATTTGTTCTTTTTTTAAAAAGAATTTGAAAAGTATTCTCTATTGCTTTGTTATTTGTATCAACTACTATAGAGGCGTGCCGAGTACCAATTATGTTTTAAGAAGAACCACGACACACATGTGACGAATTTTGAACTCATTGGAATAGTATTATAGACCTCCATTCTTCCATGTCCACAATTAGTTTTAAAAAACAAAATTCCAGCTGAAATTTAATTATGCACTTCTGAAAAGATTTTGTTTGTGTCAATAATTTTACCAATAAGTTATTTTTTAAACCAAAAATAAACAAATACATTAAGGTAGGATTAACCAAGTTAGAATTAAAACACACTATATCAATCTATACTTCTAATCGGCTAAACGTAAATAATTTTCAGTAGCAAATGGAACAACGTTTAAAAGCACAAATGTGCAGGACCACTGCAGACACATGTTTCTGAATTACAAGGAACATCTTTTTCAGTGCATAAAATGTGAGCTAATGAATGTAAAAAGATCTGACTTGTACGTCTTTTAAATCCATAAGCTCACATTTTGTGCAATTAAAAAAGCATTTCTTGTAATGCCAAAACACGTGTTTGCAGTGTTCCTGCATATTTGTGCTTTTAATGTAGTTTTATTTTTTAAGAAAAGGTATTTTAATGCTTCAAAAATCCATTAATAATATAAAAAATTTCATATTTTCTGAACTTGCCTTTTTTGCCGAATTTAATAAATAAGTTTCATTAATTTTGGGGCGTTTAAAATATAAGATTTACAAATTTAAATTTGACTTTTAAATTTGAATTGTAAACGATTGCAGTATATTATATACTTGTACTTTTTTTACTAATTGTAAAAATCTGTTTTGAACAATATTCAATTTTTTTACAACTACTCGGTATTAGCGGAGTACCAGATCAAAATTTGGCGAGTACCTTGCAGTTACCGAGTATACTCAGTACGTCTCTACTCTCTTAAAAAATTCCAGCGATTTTAACTCAGATTGAGTAAATTTTCACTCCTTTCCAGTGTCGAAAACGCACTTTCCTTATAGGAGTGAATTTCATTGTCCTTTTGCGGAGCGGTTATTTTCACTCCTTTTGGATAAGCTTATTTCACTCCCTTTTGATAAGTGTTTTTCACTCTTTTTAAGACTAAATTAATATCCTAAATGAGTGGTTGCTTTCTGTTTTGGAAAGCCGCTATTTCACTCTTTTTTTAGAATAAAATAGGTAAAATCATTTCACTCTCCTTTGGTGAAATTGTTTTTTAAACGTGTTTTCATGTGCTTATGCTGTGTATTTGAATTTAAAACTGCTTTTAAAACTTATTTCATTTGAAAAAAAAATTAGTTTTTTAATTTAAAAAATGAAAAAAAAAAAGTTTTTAGTGTTTCCGAAGAGGATGCACAAGAACTGTATGGCAAATACGAAGAATTTACTTTTTTTATTAAAACTTTAACTGGTAATACTATTTCTTGAACTACTGGTACATCGTTACAAATCACCCACGTGCAATATTACGTACATTTCCGAATCTAAAGATTGAAATAAAACTAAAAAAACCCACACAGTTCCAAATAAATAGATTTAAAATTTTGAAACTCTATATTGATATTCTCGGTGTGCCTTTTAACATTAATAATGTTTTAAAAGTTACCTCAGTTCAAATTAATTTAAAAAGTCACTCATAAATTGTGACAAGATACGTTTGAATTCAATTTTGTTTCTTCGAGGCCATTCATTAATTACGTAAGGACAATTTTGGCAATTTTTGACCTTCCCTTCCCCCTATGTAAGACTCCCCCCCATCTTAGGTAAGATTCTTTTTTTTCTTCACAATAATAAAATAACAAATATTACATCACTGGGATCGTTCTTAAATTAACTATCATTTTTTTTAAATTTTTTTAAAAACATTTTTGAGTAAAAGAAATGTTTACTGTAAGGAATCTAGACCGAATGTTTTTTGACAAATATTTTTTGCATATGATGCGATAATAATTAAAAATAAGACATGCAAAACACAGTGCGATTCTTTTATTATATTTTACACGTTTCATTCTTTGAAACAAAAGTAAAAAACAGCTCATCCTATAATACATACTTTTACCTTCCTGAAGCAAATGAAATATAATATTTGCCAAACCACTTGACCGCGGATTTCTAATATAAAATATCGGCTTGGAAAATATTACGTAAGAATGGATCTACCCCCCCCCCCCTCTCCAAGCAAGGGTATGTAGAGAATTTTCTACCCCCTCCCCCTCAGGAACCTGAATTAATGAATGGCCCGTTACACATATGAATGAGTGTATTATACAAAGTTTATGATACTCTTTAAAGTTTATTATACACAAAAACAATGTTTGATTAATTTAAAATATACGCAGTGGTTGGAGCTCCGACCATCGGGAGCGGATTCGGTATCCGACCTATAGATTTGCGCATGGTCGAGTCTGTAACACCTGCCTAAAATATATATACAGTACACACACACCAAAGATGGTAACGACTGTTTCAAATGTCATATTTTTGATTCGATGATCGAAATAAAATTGTTGATGAAAGTTTCATTCATTTGGAAGAAAAAGTTACAAAAAGTTCGCCGTAACATTGCACGTGGATGATTTGTAATGATATACGAGCAGTTCAAGAAATATTAACAGTTACAAGTTTTAATAAAAAAGAAAATTCTTCGCACTTACCATGCAGTTTTTGTGCACTTCCTTCAGAAAACCTCATTCGGCAACAAATATTGTTTAAATTCATTAAATGAAGACATTTAGAATGCGACATCCACTTGGTACTCGCGACCAACGTGGGTAAGCCTAACGTGGAGGTATAGAAGATTCTCCCTAAACAAAATCACGTGACAGAATCGAACCAATGAAAATGTTTTTGAGTCCTTCTTTTAAAAAATGTTTTTGTATTTCGCTCATCAACGGAGTGTTTCCGAATTTCACGCGAATAAAGAAAAGTTTTAGTCTTGGTTTTTTCGTAAAAGCGTCTTTTTTTGATAAAGCTAGCACTCAGAAAGAATGAATGCACCCGCAATAGATTTCACTCTTTTTAAGAGTTATTTTTTTCGCTCTTTTGAATTAAGAGTGTAAACTATTAGCTTACAGAATTAGGCTAAATGACATTAGTGAAACAAAATCATGTCATTTGTTGCGCATTTTTGTTGTAGCATAGCACAACAGAAAGAATCTTGACCTAAAGACTGAATATTTGTTTGAAAGGAATCTAATTTTTAGCAGTAAAACTCAAGGTTATAAATCTAGTAGTAAGTAAATCTTAGTAGTAAAAAATACAGCTACAACCAATACAAAGCTAAATAACAGTAATATAGTAACCTTAAAAGCTAAGCATTAATGCGAAGTTGTTTAAAAACTTATTGTAACAGATATTATTGGGGTCGGATACCAAGTTTGGGATAGAAAGCAAATTAATTAAACGGTTTCCTGTTAAAATTTTGGTATTTTTGAAAAGAAACTGAACCAATCTTTCAAATAAATATGCTTGTTAACAAATCTATGTGGTATTTATATGCATTAAGGAGCATGAAACTAGAGGTTAAAATAACAGATTTTCAGTTTCTCAGTAAGTCTTCAAGTGATTAATTCTAAATAATTTTGTATGCAATTATTTTATCATATTTTGTTATTTTCTTAAAATTTGACCTATTTTCTATCAACTAAAACAAAAAACAGTTGATTTAGTTTAAATTTAAAAATGATATCTATGTTGCATTCTCACAGAATTTACCTTAATAGTTCCAGCTATGTAATAGGAATGTCAGAATGAAGTCACTCGATGCACAATTATACACAGGACAGGAAGAAACCGTTACTTAAGACTAGAAGTCTGAAAGAAATTTAATTTTGGCAGTAAATATAATTAGCTGCTAAATATTAATAATTACTCATTGAAAAGTGCCCTACATTACAGGTTACAATTAACCTCTATTAAAAGCACATCTATGCACGCTAACGGCTAACAGGAAGAATCTGTCCTTAAGAATAGATGGCAGAAATAAATCTAATTTTGGCAGTAATTAAATTAACATTCAAATTCATTCAAAATGGTGATATCTAAATGGTTTTACTTAATTATAGAAATTAAACGATTTACTCACGGTAAATGTTTATTTGATGCATATCTATGCACGCTAACGGCGGACAGGAACAATTCTTACGTAATTAAACACCTCTAAAAAAAAATGAGTTTTAATTTTGAATAGTTAAGTAGATCAGTAGTTTCAATTATGCAAGGAAAAGAAAACAAACCAAATGTTTCACAAACGATTTATTTGATATGAATCTATGCAAGCTAACAGGAAGAATCCTTAAGGACGTCTGAAACAAATGAACGTTACTTTAGGCGGGAAATAAAAAAAAACGCTCAGTAATTTCACTTATACAAAGGGGAGAAAAAGCAAACGTCTCGCGTATTTAATGTACATCTATGCATGCTAAACGTCTAACAAGAATTTCCGTATTAGATTAGATGTCTGAAAGAAGTCTAATTATGACATAAATAAATATACATTTTGCTCTGGATAGAAAGTACAGATGCACAGGATGCTAATCCACTTGAATAAAAAATCTTTACACAATGCTTTTAATCATGACCGTTGTAAGCGATAAATAAATGAACATGCTCTTTATAAATAAAAACAAACAAGAAGAAACCGTTAAAAATATTCACATTGAAGAAAATGTTTCACTTACTTTTATGCATATTAAATCCCAGAGTCCCATCTATCAAGCCATTTTTTCACGCGCTAATTGTCCGAGTACGGTTACGAGTTTATGTGAACAATTTGTTGTCAAAGAAAAACAGTCAAAAGAAAAAAAAAAACTACATTTTTTTTAATGCTAAAATTGCATTTGTCCATTAAAAAAAAACATCAAAATCAAAAGCGTTAATACTTCTTCTAGAATCTGCAGAACATTAACCATTAATTAGGCTACTTAACTTCCCCATTTTATGGGGAGAGTCCCAGCTCCATCATTTCACATTTTCTGGGAGAGGGAACAAAAAGAGTATATTCTCAATGAAAATCATGTTAAAAAAACAGCAAAAACCACGTCTTGTAACTGTAAATACATTTAGTATCTTCAAGTCGGGCCCCCTAAATGAAGGATGTGGAATATCCCTATTTTTAAAACTTTGTCCCCACGTTTAAAAGCTGATTTGAGGACCACAATGAAAAAGGGTTCATTTTCCTTCTCGTCGAAGCTTCTCACTGCCTTAATAACATTTAAAAAGGCAAAAACAGTAGTGAAAATATAAAAAGTTAAAGTAATGTCAAAACAAGAACACACTTCGGCGTATTTCGATGTTTGCAAAACCATGACAAGCTAAAGCTAAAAAACTTTCGTCTGGCAGATTTATTTAATACTAGCTGCGTTGCCCGGCTTTGCACGGTCTACCTCGAAAATAAAAGTTACAGCAAGTGACGCGTGTTCAACAATTAGAAAAAAAAATGTGTAAAGTTTCGGTAACGGCTAAATCTTACAGTTCCGAATAAATTAATTGCAACCCTCCATAATTTCAACTAAAATCCTTAATCATCACCTGCTGACAGTACCAAAAAAAAGTAAAAAAGATAGCCAAAAGATAATTAAAGGTAGGCAAATTTTCTTCAATCTTCAATGTGTCTTCCAAAATATTCAAAGACGTTTTAATGTTCGAAATTTTTACTATTAATATTCAGGGTAAAAATGTAGATCTATGTTTTTGCTGCAAATATTTCTACATCGATCGGTATGTTGTGCTACCTGGACTTCAGGATTTTTTTTTTTTTTTTAGTCATTTGTTAATGAAAATATTACCCAAGGAAAAGTATATTTATATTCCCAATTTGATTTAAATCAGCTTAAATATGGAATTTTAAATGATGTCGAAACAAGAACATGTTTTGACATAGTTTTATGTTTAGAAAAACCATGTTAAGATATATTACTACATTGACATCAAATTACATCAGAATTTCAGCATTTTTCTTTCGACATTAAAAGACGTTTTTCAATGTTTGCAAATGTTTTCTATTTTTCTCCTGAATTGCATATTCATAAGAATATCTCTAAATAAACGCTTTTAATTGAGGCTACTTGTTAAAAAATGTCAAATCAAAATGAAAATACGAATTTCTGAATGAAAGCGCCGAAAAAATATACTTTGACATATCTCTCTATTTCAAGACCCGTATCCGTTAATCGGAATTCAACCGTCAACACAAATCATAAAATGGAAATAGGGTCATCACGTGACATCCTGATCCAGAATGTGCATGCAACCGCAGAATAGATTTTCATAGAACAGATTTACGTCGAAATAGGGCCAAAAACGCTTTTCGATGTTTGCAATTTTTTCTATTTTGTTTCTGATTTTATATAAATAAGAATATCATTACATAACATTTTTACTAATAATAAATTGATTACGAACAACGAAAAAAATAGTAAAAATGACGCTTTAAATCAAATTCATGCAAAAAACATCGAGGTACGTATTTCTTTTTTCCATTGTTTCGATATATGTGCAGCTTCAGAGTACTTCCTTTTAATCATTTGTTTATGAAGTTGATTTATTTTCTCCACTTGATTTAAAACAGCTTAAATATGAAACTTTAAATAATGTCGATACAAAAACATATTTTGACATAGTTCTATGTGTAGAAACCATGTTAAGATTTATTGCATAGATTGACGTCAAAATACGTCAGAGTTACAATATTTTTCTTTCGACATTAAAAAAACGTTTTTCGATATTTTTAAATTTTTTTTAATTATCTTCTGAATTGCGCATTCATAAGAAAATTACTAAATAAACGCTTTTAAATATGATTAACTTGTTAAAAACACCAAAACAAGAAGTAAAAACGATTTTTTTGATAAAACCGACGAAAAAATATACTTCGACATAATTCTATATTCTCAAAACCGTCTCCGTTATTAATCGGGATTCAAACATCGATCTATGTCGGTACTATGTCGATTAATATTTTTGTGCTACTTGGGTAGCAAAGAAAGTTATTTTGCAAAGCAATTGTTTTTTTTAGATAACATAAATTAAAAGAAACTTATATAAGAATAGTATTTTTTGAATTCTTATAATTAATAATAATAAATGTTATATTTATTTTTGTAATAATCTTTTGAATACGAGTATATACGTACTCATATAAATATAACTTTTGTTAAATGCGCATTTAAAATCTTTCTAAACTTTTTTTTTTTTAAATAAGCCAAATATTTTGGTCAGGTATAAGAGAATAAGAACTTCTAAATCATTTCATATGAAGTTTTTTTGGGATATTCCTTGACTTATTAATTTGAATAGACTTCAAATACATAATTTCATATAAAATTTTAATAAACGAAAACTCCGTGTAGTTGTTGTTTTTTGTGTCCATGGACATTAAATTTTACCAAAGGTCTTGAACACAAATTCTGCCACACTTGTTCAACGTTTCAATTTGTTGTTTTGAGCAGATTCTGGATTTCATTACTGCTTAGGTTGTGAAGCCTCATTTCTTAAAGCAAAATCAAAAGTTATGAGTGAGAGAATGTAAATGCCTTTCATACTATAAGTCTTGCCAATGATCCAACTCATAGGTACATTCCCTCTAATAACTGATAATAGTGATAAACCTATTGCCCCTTAACATTTTCTGATACTAATTGCTCCCCGTTAGTTTTATACTTCAATCACGTATAAAACGTTTTATTTTTCTGTGATTGTAAATTTCTTTTAGTTGTTGACAACAAGTCAATAATTTCAATTTCACGTTAAGATGAAAAAGAAACACACTTCTACCCGAATGCAACGTTGCACTAATCAATAATCACTAATTTTTACTACATAACCAACTACACAGTAGTCCATCACAAATCAAATGAATCCATAAATGTAAATTGTTTTTCTATAAACCTGCTGATATATCTTCATCGGCGAAATATGAATGCTTTAAATGAATTTTTTCTTAAAATTCCTTCAGATATAAACGGAAACAATGGCTGAAAAGTTCACTGAAACAAAAACATATTCAAAGATTTTGGGAAAACAAAATAATCCAAAGTAAGAGTTCTAATTCAGTCTGAACTTTCCAAAGTGAAGCTCCGCTAAAGACCACATGATCAATCCCTTAAGCATTGCAACATGGTAGCCTTGAAGAATTGCAATCCACATCCCCCCCCCCCACGCAAAAACTATTTTAAAACTAAAACCTTGCATAGAAATAATTCCACTGAAAGTCTCTAACGTTAAATATTATCATTAAAAAGGTAAACCATCGTGCAATATAAAAGTAAATAAGGAATAATTCTAACCTGAACATGATCAATTTCCTGAAAAAGAAGAGCAGCGTGTCCATATGGATAATTCCACTAAAGTGGGAAAGTTTGTGTTCCACACTAATACTTTTATTCCGTTTAGTATCAAAAAAAAAAAAAAAAAAGCTTTTTTCTGGATATTTTTGTACTTCTTTAGCGCTAAAATTTCGATATTTAATTTTGTCAAAAATTTTTTTTATTAAAAATAAAATGTTTCAGTGAAATATCATTGGTATGCCCTGTTTCATGAATGTTGTTCTCATATTCTAAAAAGTCTAGGCAAAAATGGATTAGAGATTTCAGATCTTTTTTTTTACGATTAAATGCGTCTTAAGAACACTTAGATATGAAAACAACATGAAGCTTCATCTCAAAAAACAAGCGTAAACATTGTCTATAGTCCCAAGGATTGTCAGTCATCCAGGTGTCAAGAAATTACACGTTTTTTTTTTTTTTTTAAATTTCTTTTTTAATTAGAAGATATGTTTCAAAAAGTGCCAACGGAAAAGAAACATTTTAGTTTATTAAATATGATACATGTCTCATTTTGGTTTTCTTCACGAATTTTGTTTATTTGTGACATATTTTACTTCATTTCCAGGCAAGTGTTTTATTCCCACTTATTGGTCAATTATTTTTATTAAACATCAGAAAAGCAAGTTAAGTATACATATAATTAAATTTTGATAATAGATCCAGTAATAAACCTTGCAATTCTAAGCTATTGACAGAAGTTAAGCCAAAAAGCTTCGAAAAAAAGTTTTGAAACAAATTTTAATACTTTTTCTCATTGATCTGCCCTTTATTCTCTCATTGGTGTGACTTATAGAAAACCAGTAAAATTTAAAAATAATTAATATTTAACAATATACTGCCATGGGAAGGTAAAGCGTAGTATCTGCAAATTTTGTCATTTTCTTTATTCTTTTTATGGATTTTTTCATCTATTGTGCTTTAGTTTTATTGTACAAACTTGCTTATTTAGTTTATGCTGAAAATAAAGCAAAAAAAAAAAAAAAACCGTCAAATTCATACATTTCCCCATTGTTAGTATGGAATCTAGAACGCGTTTCTTTAAATCTCTTAAACAATCATTTTTGTTGATACTGCGTTTCACCTTCCCACCACAGTATATGGTGATAAACCTTGCAATTCCAAACTCTTGACTGAAGTTAAGCCCGAAAGGCTTCCATAATAACTTTCTGAGAAAAACTTTAATAATTTTTACTCATTGGTGTTCCCTTTATCTTATTTCATTGGTGTGGCTCAAATTGAAAAATGTGAATGACTCAAAAGCCTTGTAAAATTGCTTATAGCTATTTACATTTATAAATACCAAGATTTAAAAGAATGTAATTTGATTTTATTTTTAATTAACAGATCAAATGTACTATTCCCTGTTATCTGATGGAAATAGATATGCAAAAAACAATTACAAAAATACTCTATAACAAAAAAAAAAAAAAAAAAAAATCAACGCGCCTAGAAGGAGTTGTAAAAATGAAAGGAAATTTTACATACGTTAGGACAACGTTGATATAAGAAGGTGATCACAAAATGAAAGCAAAATGATCATTTATTACTGAAAAAATAGCAAATGAATTGAGGTTTTAGTACTTTCTTGAGCCAACTATAACGGGAATGTCTGAGGTGAGAATTGCAGCATAACATGCATGCTCGCACGATGTCCTACGTCATTTCGAACTGTAAATGCACCACGAATATAGTCAAACTCATAGGCTCGCCAACTTAACGTCCCAAAAGATCTCATATACGCGCGATCTGTGACAAATCAAGGGATATAGTAAACCAGAGAAAGTGATGATAGGGGGGGGGGGAAATTGCACTGACACCAGTGCTGTGTGTGAACAAGCATTGTTTGTTAAAAAATAGCTACTGGGAGCCCTGCCATGAGTGTC
Source organism: Uloborus diversus (assembly GCF_026930045.1). Lineage (NCBI taxonomy): Eukaryota > Metazoa > Arthropoda > Arachnida > Araneae > Uloboridae > Uloborus > Uloborus diversus. The sequence goes on along the minus strand of NC_072733.1, from coordinate 139,486,839 downwards.
AACACATGGGGCTGAAGCATGGCACAAACATACCGTTTGGCTGCAATGAATTAACATTAGGGGTGACCATGTATCATACGTCATTGCACCCCATAGTATTTCCCCAGCTGCAAGTGCAGTAGTGTGCCACTGAAAACAAAAGCAAAATTAGGGCTTTCCACACGGTCGACTGGGATCGATTTGGAGTAGTATCGCGTTCGACGGGAATAGGCTGCGACTGAGTGGATCTAAATCGTCTATAGCGACGAATCCAGATTCAATTTGGGCAATGATAACAATCGTGTATGCCTGTGGATACCTCATTGAGAAGCACCCTAATAGTCTCTATGCTTTTCAGCTGCAATCCGCTCCCACACCAAGTTTTTAAAAAGCTAAATTTATTTTCAGCCTGGTGCAATAATGACGTATCAACCACTATATTCGGACGATTCCTAATATCTTCGATTTTCAGAGAAAGAAGTAAGTCTTTAGTTTTATTTCAAGCATAATGGTCACATCATTCTGCTTATCTAGCTGCATCATCTCTTAATAAAGCTGCTCCAGTGGTATCCATTTCGAGCCCACTAGTGCGTAACCATGCATGTTGTCGAAGAGATTCCGATATCATGTTTGCCAGACAGATTACAGTTGTTCGCATTGACTCAAAAGTTCAGCTACTTCTACACACAATAACTAGTTCTAAAACTAAGCGTATTTAGAAAAAAACTTTTATTCACTCGTCTTTTGTGCGTCGACTCCACACACACACACACACACACACACACACACACACACACACATATATATATATATATATATATATATATATATATATAGTATGGAAGGGTGTCTTAATTATTTCTTCATGTAGTGGAATGCGACCCAATGTTACTGTGTAGTTATTGGTCATCTGGATAGATATTATCACCCCTCTTGATTTGAAAAAAAAAAAAATTAGAATCACCCTGCATAGTTCTAAACTGTTTCAGGAAGTAAAACTACTCAATACGTTGAAAGTAAACTCGCATTGATGTTTATGTATTGTACAGATCGGTGCTTCACATCATCATAACAATAGCATTAATGCAAATAAAATAAACAAAAGAAGAAGAAAAAACTGCGAAAAAAATGTCCTTTCCTGATTCATGATTACGTTCAATAATTATTTTATAACATTAAATCATTCAGATTTTTTTTCCTGGAGTTAATTTAATTACTCGGGTGCGTTTAGGTTCCTAGAAGGCTAAAGACTAACAACGCTTAGAACTAAATGTTCTGGGACAGTTTTGACTTCCCCGCTTCCCTCGCAGCACCCCTTCGTTGCAAGATTAGTTTACAAGGGGGGAGGGGAGACGCAGGAAAGAACTATGACAGAATTCACATAAAAAACTGAAAAGATGGACTTTTCCTATGTAGAAAAACAACAATTTAAATTACTCTTCATGTTTCTCAACTTTTAGTGCCTCAGAGCATTTTCCAGTACAAAATCCAACAAACAGTTAAATGTTAAAAAATAGAATCGGTGCTCGATAATTTACATCTTTATTTTTGTTTATGTAATTCTTTAAATTAGCCGCTTAAGGATAGAAAGCACCAATTTTTGAAGAAAATTGGCAAGTAACCTACTTTTAGTGAAAACATTAGTATTTACTAGGTTTTTAAATTTTCGTGTTTTGAACTAAGGGTGTAAATAAGCTATTGTACAGTAGAATCTTAAGACTTACTATCTCAGAAGTACTCAACCACTTCTTTTTCTCTCGGGTGACATGCACATACAACTATTTCAATGTGGGTAAAGCCACTAGTTCAGCCAAAATTGACCTCTGTGGGTGAGGAGGTTGTTATTACAGTCTTACGTGTGCATCTGATATCATAACTCTACAGGAAATATGACTTAAACCCAAGAGTTCTGGGAGTGGATTTGATTCCCAAACCCTCCTTCTCGCCGCTCCGCTTGTTTTACCACATAAACTAGTTTAAGTTAACTTCTGTTTTTTTTTTTTTTTTTTTTTTCTGAATTTGTCCAACAAACGATGTTTCACAGCGCCAAGTCAAACTTAAATTGCTTTGGAAAATTAAAAAAAAAAATTTCTTTAATCTTCTTTTGTTTTTAGTGTAGAACAACAAAACAAAATCAGTTTTTATCTTGGTTTATTTAATTTTTGATTGCCTTCACCTGGCAATTCCTAAGACTCGGCGTGCTGCAAGCTGTGCATTGCTGTATTAGCTCCTATCAAATGTTTGAATCATTTATATGTTTACTCTACAAATATTTCTTTCCAGTTGAATGAAAATTCCGTAAACAGTTTTACTCTGAATATTCATCGAAAACATCTAAAAGTTGTTATAGGCGCACTAAACATGCAAAATATTGTTTCCTACACTATAATTATTTTGTATATTATCAATCTAGCATGATATTTCGATAAGTCATGACTCTATTGAATGAAGTCTCTCTTTGTCCTTGGCCTTAAAACAAGTAAGTTAATAGAGTAAGGTCACAACGTACCATAAGCACTCTTTAATCCCTTGCAGACCAAAAGATTAGGATCAAAGAACTGGTGAAGTGTAACGTTAAGTTAAGGCATGGGCAACATTTTGAGCTACAAGCTTATAGATAATGATGTTTCAAAGCTTACTGGGCAGCATCAAGATTTTTCCGCAATCAAATTAAAATATGAAGCAATCCTATAAATCATGTGCTTGAAGGGCTGTTATTTTCAAAAAAAGGGAGGGGAAAGGGGAGAAACGTTCATTCAGAACAAAACGAGATCACCCTCCCACACATCAGCAATAACTTTGTTCCAGGAATTATCACATGCTTTCCATTAATAATAACATCGTTCCCTTCATCAAGTAAAAATATTTATTTCAGAAAAAAATAGGGTGTCCGAGAAAGATCTTTATTTTTCTGAAGCTTGATAAGAAAAATACAAACAGGTGATATTAAACGCAGTTAGCTGCAAAATAAGGAAAAACTCTGAAAGTTTTTCTGGCTTTAATTTCTTAATGTAGAAGATGCTAGTTACCAGCCAATTGAGCCAAAAAAGGAAAATGGTGGCTACACAGGAGAAAGTGCAGTGTGTCAGTGTGTGTTGTAGTTATCAGAAAGAAAAAAATGAGACATTTGGGTGAATCTGCATGGTACATTCGGTTTAAATTTCTATTTCGGGTTATCGATGACTTTGATTCAGCTGACCATAATAACCACTGCGCTTTCTCCGTACAGTCGCCTTTTTCTTTTCTTAGCTCAACTGGCTAGTAACTATCACCATCAACATCAGACAATTGATTCTAGAAAAAATTTCAAGAAACTTTTGTCATTCTTCTGCAGCAAACTGCGTTTCATTTCCCTTCTATGTTTTTTTTTAAATAATTCGAATAGCAATGGTCTCTCTCTCTCTCTCTCTCTCTCTCTGTATATAATGTAGCAGTAGCCGTATGGCGAAGCCCGTGATAAGAATTGAAGGTAAGTCGATTGAAAAAGTAATATTCCCCCCATACGTAAGATAATCATTTTCTTTTACTAAAATGCGTGCACACCCTCTTAAATACCGACTATAAAAGTTTCTTTGCAATTTAAAATAATTTTTCCAAAACATTAAATTGCATTAACAGTTGCTTTAAAATAATCCTCCTACTCTACTGTAGCATAACTCGCTAAGCTACATAAATATCGTAACCCGGCTGATTAGCGAGGGAACGAAATTAATCGATTAGCGACATGATCTTTTCAACGAAAATGTTTAAAACGATGATCCCACTCTTTAACCCTGCACGGCGATGCCCGTGGTAAGAATTTAAATTAAGTCCTATGAATAAATAAAGCTTACCCTCCCTCTCTCAAATCTGAAAGTAACCTATAAGGGTTTCTTTGCAATTTAACATAATTCTCCAAAACATTAAATTTCATTAACAAATCTTTAAAACGTGAAATGATCCACCAACTCTATTGCTTATCGCCTAACTCACCAAATGACCACACTACCGTAACTCAGCCCATTAGCGTTCCAATCCTTTTAAAGAAAACGTTTCAAAAAAAAGCACACTCTCAGAAAACAAGGCAATTAAAAACACAGTACCTATAGATCCTAAAGGGAAATCCCACTTCCTTCCCGTATAAAAACGAATTTAAGAGCAAGTTTTTATAAGAGTCAGACAGGTCAGATACATGCCATTTTTGATTTCGCTAAAAATTTTAGTGTTTTCTTTGGATGATTTAAGCAGACACATATTTTTCTTTTCTTCCCGAAAAATTTTTGTGACCCACAAAAATTCCGAAAGTTGGTCCTAACTTAGGTTTTTTCTCAAATCAACATTTTTTAATATTCAGTTATCTCTGCGCATTCAGCGTCAGCAAAGGAATCTTTGTGATTACAACATGATATTTAGTGCCTCAAATAAAATATATCGTAAATTTCATGGCTGTCCTTCAGTGGACCCTGGCAGGGGTGGCTAAACTGTGCCGAAAAAAAGTGAAAATGTGTCATGTTTGAGGCATCCTGGTTCCATGCACTGAGGTTCATCCATAGTTTTTGCGAGCAATTTGTGTAGTGATACATATAAATTATTAAATTGTCTCATTAAATGTATGGTTAATGCTCACTGCTGAGAAAAAATAGCAGTTTTGTCATCAAAATATGATAAAAAGTGTCTTTTTTAGGGGCTTATATCTCAGTGCACTGAGGGTCAGCATAGAACTTACCGCCTGCATTTCAAACTAGAGTATGTGTATTTTCATAATAAGTGACAGAACTATGGACAATTCTTTTCAAGAACACAATACGCATTTCAAAACAGTAAAATGAACTATTTAGTTTTCAATTCAATCACCATATCTGGGTTGAAACTTTCCTCCATTGACTTTCAGATATTAGTATTTAAAAGAGCTGATGCGTGCATCACATAACTTCCTTTTACTCCAATTTTAATGCTATTTTCCCATTATTGGCAATTTTAATGTGATTCAATAGTTTACTCTCTAAATATCACCACCAGTGGCCAAATTGAAACCAGATTTTAAAACAAATCGCCAAATTTGTCGCAAATTTGGCGACAAAACTTGGCGACCAAAAGACTTCCGATATATTTCCAAGTGTCCGCCTAATTATAACACCACTTGAGTATACATCGAAATTAACAATGATTCCCCCCCCCCCAAAAGGGGCAAAAGGCTCATTTAGAAACACCTGAACGCAACTAAAAGGGGAGGTGCACAATTAGACCCCACTAGGAGTCTACGTACCAAATTTCAACTTTCTAGAACATACCGTTCTTGAGTTATGCGACATACATACGCACAAACGTACATGCATACGTACATACAGACGTCACGAGAAAACTCGTTGTAACTAACTCGGGAATCGTCAAAATGGATATTTCGCTTGTCTATACGTTCTTAGGCACTTATCCACGTGTGGTCGAGTTGAAAAAAAATCTCAACATTCATTCGGGAGTGAGCAAAATGGAAATTAAGGTCGATTTTTGAGTGAAATTTTTTTCGCGAATACAACACTTCCTTTTTTGTAAAAGGAAGTAAAAATCGGTTATTATTGCGGTAAAAACATAAGTTATTTGTAACACTTTTGTGAAGTTGTTTTAGGTATATTTTTAATTATTTTAATTTCGATAGCTTTTTTTTTCGTTTGTACTGTACATTATAGTTCGTTGACATTCGTTTAGGCTGTACATTATAGTGACAAAAATTATTTTCTCTGCACTAAACTACCATGATAGCAAACAATTACTAAGTCATATTTTATTACAAATGATAAAAGTAATACTATGAAATTATAAAACAAGGGTATAGTTGCCTAACTGACTAGTGGGACAATAAAAAAATGCAAGACAAAGCATTGTAACTTGAGTACAAAGTACAACTAACTGGATGCGTTTTTAACTCTTATGCAATTTCCTCATGTTGAAGTGCATTTTATGAGCCCGCAAAACCATTGCCCATAGTTTTGTCACTTGTTTGTGAAAAGACATACACTGTAGTTTGAAATGTAGGCATCAAGTTCTATACTAACCCTCAGTGCACTGAAATATAGGCCTCTAAAAAGTAAATTTTTTTATCATATTTTGATGTTTTTCTTTCACTTTGCTTCTAGTTATCATATTATAAAGTATGCGAGTAAGCATAATCAGTCTATTTCCTAGTTTGTAACTTTTTATGGTAAGTTCATGATCATACTAGTTTTTTAAATAATATCATCTGGAAGTCCTTGGAGGAAAGTTTAAACTCGGATTTTTTGAATGAATTGAAAACTGAATAGTTCATTTTACTGTATTGAAATACGTATTGTGTTCTTGAAAAGAATTTGCCCCTATCTCTGTCACTTGTTTGTGAAAATACATACTCTAGTTTAAAATGCTGGCATCCAGTTCTACACTGACCCTCAGTGCACTGAGATAAAAGCTTATGAAAACAGCATTTTTTTTGGGAGGGGGGGCATTTTTTCATACAAAAACTGCCATTCTTTGGCAGCGCAGAGGGTGAGCAATGCAACTAATGAGGGTATTGAATAACTTATATACACTGGTGTGCAATAATTAAGGACGAGATGGTTTTTTCAATATAACTTTGTACAAAAGCTTTCCAAATCAACACATTTAATACCGTAAGATCCCCAATACGTAAGGACATGTGTAATGTAAGCAACACTTACTAAAAGAGAAATCAGAGGGATAAAAAGAAGCTTTATTGAAAAAGTAGCATGGAGCGCAATGCGACTGAAGACCGAAACATCCCTGTGATGGGTGTCCAGCAAGAAACATCCGGTCTTTAGTAGGGGATATAATCTCCCCCGACTGCTAGACAGGTTTCACAGCGTCTGCCCATGCTGAGAATGAGGGTGTCAATGAGTTGTTGAGGCATTGCTGCCCATTCGTCTTGCAGCGCTAATCGAAGCTCCCGAATCGTTACTGGTGGTAAGGTACAAGCTGCCAAGCGTCTGCCTAGAAAATCCCATACATGCTCGATGGGATTGAGATCCGGAGATCGTGCCGGCCAATCCATACATTCAATATCCTCACTCTCTAAGAGCTGTTCGGCAGCTACTGTGCGATGACATGGTGCATTGTCGTCCATGAAAAGGAACTGCGGACCCATAGTGCCTCTAAAAAGACGCACATATGGAAGAAGAATCTCGTTACAATAACGGGTCCCGTTGACTGAACCTGCGTCGAAGATATGAAGGTCTGTACGACTACCAAGCATGATGCCTCCCCAAACGAGAACACCGCGACCTCCATACCTGTCGCTTTCAATGATGTTTGAGGGATGATTGCGGCTTCCCCGCTCTCTCCAGATCAGTATGCGATGAGAATCGCTACTCAGACTGAATCTGCTCTCATCTGTAAAGAGTACTCGTCCCCATTCATTGTCTCTCCAATTTCGGTGTTCCCGGCACCACAGGGAACGCCTTCTCCGATGGGCAGGCATTAGAGGTACACACCGTATAGGGTGTCGTGCAAACAGACCACCATCGTGCAGTCTTCTGGCCACGGTAACACGCGATATCGGTCGTCCAGTCGCCTGTGTCGTGTGTCTAGCGATTTCTCCCGCTGTCTGCCGCCTGTTTCTTCTGGCCTGTAAGACAATATACCGGTCATCTGCGGGTGTGGTTCCTCGTGGACGACCACTACTGAACCCCCGGATAGCTGTTCCTGTAGTTTGAAATTGTCTCCAAAGTCGTGAAACGATGCTGTGAGCAATTCCGAACGCTGCAGCCACACTTGTCACACTGTGGCCTTCCTCCAACTTCCCAATGATTCGACCTCGGATAAAAGCATCCAGATGTCGTCTAACAGTTTGATTATTCGCCATTTCTCGCTGAGGCAGCAACTCGGTGTGATTTTAACTGCTATACGGCGTGCAATCTCTTTGCCGGAAATACTGATCTTACACCGACAACATGCTTTATACTACTCAGACACTCCCCCATTACGTCTGCCTGCATATCTGCGCATGTGCTACCGTACATCACCTTACTTAATCTCCTGATTGATCTTTCTGTCCGCTCTGCCTCTTCGTTCAGCTGATATGCTAATTTTTCGACTTCGTCCTTAATTTTTGCACCCCAGTGTATATTCTTACACAAATTACGTACAAAAACCATGGTTGAGTCTGAATGCAGGGAACCAGAGGGCCTCAAAAATGGCATTTTTTTCATTTTTTCGACCAAGTTTATGGCTGTATTGAAAGTCTGCCACAAAATTTATGATATATTTCAATTTAGGTACTAAATGTCATATTGTCAACACAAGAGTTTGTTTTGGCTGATGCTTAATACACAGAAGAACGCTAAAAAAAAAAACGCTAATTTGGAAAAACCTCTACGTCGGGCTCCACTTTTCGAATTTTTACAGGTCTTGAAAAAAATTTTTTGGAGGAAAAGAAAAATACTGTCTTCTAAAATTTTTAAAAGAATCCACCATAAAAGTTTGAGCAAAATCAAAAATGGTGTATATACGAACACCCCATTTCTGCCCAGTTCTGATAAAAACTTGCTCTTAACTATCGAAAAGCTATCGTTTCAGAAAAGAAAATGAAAAGTCATTTGAACAAACGAAAATCCCCCCTCCCATGTAAAATAATCATTTATTTAACTAAAATGCGTAATCAACCTTCAAAAAACCTAAAAATAATTCTTTGCAGGTAAAAATATTTCGCCAAATAAACAAAATGTATTATTAGTTTAGCCAGCTAAAACTAACCAGTAAACATCACATCATAATTACTTCCTTTTACAAAAAAGGAAGTATTGTATTCGGGAAAAAATTTTCACTCAAAAATCGACCTTAATTTCCATTTTGCTCACCCCCGAATGAATATTGAGTTTTTTTTTTCGACTCGACCACACGTGGAAAAGTGCCTAAGAACGTATAGACACGCGAAATATTCATTTTGACGATTCCCGAGTTAGTTACAAGTTTTCTCGTGACGTCTGTGTGTACGTATGTATGTCGCATAACTCAAGAACGGTATGTCCTAGAAAGTTGAAATTTGGTACGTAGACTCCTAGTGGGGTCTAGTTGTGCACCTCCCCTTTTGGTTGCATTCGGTTGTTTCTAAAGGGATCTTTTGCCCCTTTTTGTGGGGAGATCATTGTTAATTTTGATGTAAAGTTAAGTGGTGTTACAATTTGGTGGAGACTTGGCGATATATCGCCGGTCTTTTGGTCGCCAAGTTTTGTCGCCAACTTGGAGACAAATTTGGCAAATTTTTTTTAAATCTGGTTTCAATTTGGCCATTGTTGGTGATATTTAGTAAGTAAACTATTGAATTACATTAAAATTACAAATAATGGGAAAACGACATTAAATTGGAGTAAAAGGAATGCAGGTGAGGCACACATCAGCTAGTTTTTTTGAACGTATTGTAATATTTGAGACTAAATCGTCTGTGTTAAAACGATTTTCTCTCTTTTTTTTTCATTATTATTATTTTTAAGTAAAGTTTCACTTTCCTTGCCGGGAAGCTATATTACTAAAATAAAAAGAAATATTTTGATAATGGTAATTATTAAAATATTTTTAAAACTATTTAAACAATTATTATCATTAAAATAATTATTAAAATTAAAAATGGACTAATAATTTTTTCATAAGTATGTTAGGTCAGTGTTGTCAGGATATTTTTCATTTTGCTTCTCTTTCGAGAAATTAATAAACTTTTCAGCATCTTTTTTTTTTTTTTCTCGTAATACTCGCATCCCATTTTTAAGGATATCACGCCTGCCAAAGAGGCACTCCTCACAGGTCAAGAACCGCGGGTGTAAGTCTCTCTCATTCTGCGATATATATATATATATATATATATATATATATACACACTCTTTCCATAACGTGAAATGTGTCATGTTCTTTAAGAATTAAAAAATTAGAAGCAGGAATTTTTGCTACAAATACAAATCATACGTTTGTTATGCATGATACCTTGTTTTACGAGTTCGATAGTTGTTTGAATTGAGTAGCGTAATTCAATACAATTCCAGTGAACGTTATCAACTCAGACTCGAGTACCAGTAATCATCTTTAAAAATGACGCTTGAATAAATAACTTTCGTATACTTGGGGATGAATTCCGTTAATAAACAAGTCTAGTGTAGAAGTTGATGAATTTTCTTCGATTTATGCTGAAACGAATATGGTAAAAGAGATGATTATACTTTAATGTTTTTCCAACTATTGATATCTAAGCTATCAGCTACAAGCGTCTTGAGCCTTCAAAGGGAAAGAATCGCATGTTGGATTTCTTTCTGTTTAAAAATAAAATCCTTATATAATTTCGGTTTTATTTTGAGTTAAGTGTAGAATATGGAAGTAGTACATATAGTAATAACTCCTCATAGTGGAAATATATATCCACGAATATTAAATAAACTTTCAGTTACATTTTCTGCTTGCGTACTGTTTTTATCTGGTACTTTATAAGTTTTCCATACGGCGTTTTGTAAATAAGATAGAAGTTTTTCGTGAATTTGTTTGGATAAAATTATAAGGTTTTTAAAGTCGGTTTTTTTTTATTACATCTTGTTTTGCTGTGCTCGGATATCATTGCAAGAGAGTCACCAAAATTTTCGGCATAGCTTTTTAATTTAGATTTTTGAGACTTAAAGCAACATTTCATCAATGTAACGTTTTATTTGTTTTCATGTTATAAATATTTTTTAAACATTTTTCAGTATTGTCCAAAATGATTTAAATGCTGTATCAACTTAGCAAGAAGTCTAAGGAGATTCTGCGGATACGCTCTTTACCTTTACAAGCTACAGTGAATATAGTTAATTGTTCCGCCATGAATTATTCAAGCATACTATATAATTCAATCGGTAATCCAGAGCAACCTTGAATTTCTATGAAAATGATAAAATACCTACAGATTTATTATTTTTTTACCTTAATTGTTTTTTAGATTTACTGAAACAGTCACTGACATCGGCGTTATAGTTCAATGAATCATCCAGCACATCTAACAAGAACTGCAGATTCAGTGCTTGTAAAACGATTACTCGTAGCGAATGTGCCTACAAATTCTATTGCAGACGATAGTATTTATTCAACATCTGTCAAGATTAGAAACCGACGACAAAATTGAAAACTCTTAGGCGCCAGACAAATTTTTCTCGGAATTTGTTGGAAAATTCAGTGCAGCATACTTTCTGAAAGATTCTTTTTGTAAAAGAACTGTTCGCCAAGATAATTTTTTAGTCGTCCGGGTGACCCGGAGTTCGAGTTTCTTCGGACCTTAATGAAAAAACCTAGTTGATAAAAACATTTACATACTCTTTTTTAGAAGCAGTGCTTTCATTTTAATTCTCTTGTTAAATTTCTTTCCCGATTGAATTTCACCAGCTTGTTGAAACACTGCGAAATTATCTGAATATATAAATGTCTTCCGCGAATAGCTCGAAGTATTTACCGCAAAATTTATGTTTCAAAGTTTTGTAACGTGCACAATATAATTTAGAAGATAAGTACGATGTCTAAATTTGTATACTGTATCCACCCTGCTTTTGCGCTATAGTAGAAAAATGATGGTTGGTGATTGGTGTCAAAAGTGTTGTTATGATTCAAAATTTAATATATATATATATATATATATATATATATATATATATTAGGGTGGTCCTTATTTTTGAAGTTGTAGATATTTACACGACGCCCCCTCAATTTGTTCCATTATACAAATAAATGATCCATACGAAATTTTAAGTCAACCCATGAATATTAACACGTGCCCCTAGGGCCCCCTTTTTGAGTTTTAAAGAAAAAATCGCGGATTTTCTCAGTTTTATGTAAAAATATTCCTAGGTTTCATATTTAAAGTAATTTTGAACCTTAATAGATGTTGCTACTTCCAGACCAACTATTCTCTCACTTTCATTCTGTAAACTTTTACATATTACATAGGGTACATGTACGCCAATGGCCTTGGGACAGGCATTCCGCTATTCGCGCTCGTTTCAAACCAAGCGGCAGGGAAACAATTCTTTCCACCAAGATGAACACAAGGGGCTCTAAAGGCCATTAATGAATGACCTAGGCCATTAATGAATGATTTTTGACCACAAAAAATTGCCTCCTCCAGGCTTTGGGGGTGTTGATTTAGAAAACTTTCTGTGTATGTAATAGGTGTGGCAAATAGGGTCACTAGGTTTCCATGCTATAAATATAAGTAATGACAATTATATTTTAAATCGCTGTTCTTTAGATATATACTTAAGTGTTTATGCGTTCTTATAATTTGAATTTTGAAAAATCCTCGATTACCCTACCATAAAAATAAACTCTATTTTCCACATCTAAAATATAAATTTAAAAAAATTCCAGATCGGAATAATGTAAAAATCTATACTTTTTAAACTGTCTTCTATTTCAGTACATAGTCCTTTATTATCATCAAATTCCTCTTGCAATTCACAAGATTTAGAAACCGAAATGGGCATCTATCCTAACCTGTTGAACCTTTTTTCTATATCTGGTCTACCACAACGCAAAAAAGCTTGACAACTATTGAGATCTGCTCGCATTTCATCAATGTTAGACAAATGCCATATTAGGGACAAAGATGCTGCTCATTTATTAACAGCCTATGTAGATGTAGTAAATTTAAATCCAAATAACCTTATGATCAATCGTACATCCCTTAAGAGAGCAAGACAAAATCTTCGAGAGGTAAAATCAGATTTCATGAACTTAAATTTAGATTTTTTAGTTATTCCCTGGGGTACAAAGCTACATCCAGATGAAACTGGAAAAAAACGCCGATGGGCTTACTATGATAGCTTCAGGTTCCATTGTTGAACAGCTACTCAGAATTTCTGAGATATTTCTTCAGTTGTATATGATATCTTAGATGATTGTTCTTGATTACTAACTGTTCAAGTTGTAGTGTTTTACGCAGCGGCTTACAATACCGGCCGTATAAATTGTGCACGTAATTTTTTAGAGCAAAATCTGAACGGTGATATATTGCATTTGTATTGCTATCATTATGCACTTGAAATCGCACTGCAGAGTGTCTTTAAAGAAGTTCTCGCCTTTCATAGTTCTAGTCTCGATATTTCATTATTTAAGCGCTTCAAAATTCAAAACTACACATTAGGGTGGTTCGAAAAAAACGTTTTTTCGAATTTGGTATCCGATTACCCCTCAAAAGTTGCAGTTTTGTACCCTGAATTCGGGAAAAATAATAAAAAAATTCTAAATTATCATCTATAGTTCGCGCATGTGGCCTCAAGTTACGAAAAAATCAATTTTTTTCAAAAATTTTCATAATGTTGAAAAAAAATTCTAATTATGTTTTTTTTATCCAACACCAAAAAAACAACAGTATGTAACATATATTTGATTTTAAAAATGGTTTAATTGCTGTTTTAAAATAATTTTGGTTCGCAAAAAAAGTTATAAAATGGTAATAAATCGGTGAATTCGGACATTTTTGACTATATTTAAATCACATCGTTGTACCAAAATTAATAGTTAAAAGGTTTTAACTACACTTAAAAATGAAAGTGTGATCGATGCATGTATGTTTCTATAAAAGTCAAAAAGAAACTAAATTATTCGCCAAGGCCGTGATCCACGCACTAAGCCACCGCGGCACGGCGCCTACTTGTCGCGACATGCAGCACACTGGCCGAGCTTGTGCTGACATGAAACCATACCGCACCCATTCCTCACCTAACAGTCAGTCAGTCAGTCCTAAACAATCAACATGGCGTCTACCAAAACTTCTAAGCGTTTGAGTTTTTGTCCAATTCTTGGTAAGTCAAAACCTTTTAGTGAAAGTGTTTTACCCACACATAAAGATGTTTTGTTAGCATGCATTGAGGAAACATCAAATTCTGCGAAAAATGTACCCTTTTCCGAGATATCTCATTGTGTTGGTAATCAAATAGAAAAAATTTACAGTAAAGCTTCTATACCAACTGTAAGTCATCAACGTGTTGTAAAATTAATTAAAGATTTGCATGACAAGTATTTTACTTTGAAAAAATCATTCAATCGTGATAAACAAAAACCTAACTTTAAGAAAAAGCTTAACGAGTTTGTCAGTGAAGCCAATAACAAACTTTTTGACATTGCTTTCTGCAAATGTGTTATGCATTTTACGTGTTCATGTGGTAAGAGGCCAAACTCTTGTAATTCTAAAATAGTTATGGATTGTAGGTGTGATAAGGAAAAGAAAATCCCTATTATTGAGAGAGAAATTATCTATGACCAACGAAATATGAGGTTAAGGTATATTGGTTCCTTGGACAGAGTAGAGACAAATAAGTTAATTAAAAGAGATCAACGATTACAAATCTGTAAGAAACCTAAAATTGATGAACCTGATGTTAATGCCAGTAAAACAGATATTACAATTGAACCTTTACATGACATTCTAATCGAGAATTGCGGAGATGACAGTGACAGTTTACCATCGACCTCTCAAATGCGAATTAAACTTCCTGCAACTGCATTGATGAGTGATAGATACGGGATATCAGATAGAGCCACTGCCGCTATCGCTTCAAGTGTTTTACAAGACATCGACTTAATCAATGGAGGAGATTTATCGCTTGTAATAGACAAGAGCAAGATCAGACGTGAAAAACATAAAGTTCGAGAGTCCTTACAAACCAAAAATAACAGTGCTAAGATATATGGGGTATATTTTGATGGGAGGAAGGACAATGTTTATTTCCAAGAAAAAGTTGGTAATAAAATGTATCGGAGACTGAAGAAGGAAGAGCACATAAGTTTAGTACAAGAGCCTGGGGGAAAGTACATAGGCCATTTGACACCAGTAAGTGGCACAGGAAGCGAAATTGCATCAACCATTTTGAGTTTTTTAGAAAGTAAGGAATTTGACCATAATGAGCTTGTTGCTGTTGGATGTGACGGCACAGCAACAAATACAGGTTGGAAAAACGGTGCAATACGTAATCTTGAGATTAAACTTGCCCGCCCAGTGCAATGGTTCATATGTTTGCTTCATTTCAATGAACTGCCCCTGAGACATTTGTTTGAAAGTGTAGATGGTGAGACTTCAGGGCCAACAAGTTTCTCGGGAACAATTGGCAGACTTTTATTGAACTGTGAAAAACGCCCGGTTGTTAATTTTGAAACAATCACTGGTGAAGATATAAACATAACAAAAACTGACTTGAGCAAGGACCAAAAGTACTTACTTGACATATATCAAGCAGTTAAGACAGGAGAGTGTCCTTCAGATCTTGCTGTGAAAGATCCTGGTCCTCTTAGTTATTCTAGGTGGTTGACATGTGCAAATAGAACACTAAGGCTATACATATCTGAAGTGACACCCTCTGAAGGACTTAAGATGCTTGTAGACTACATTATGAAAGTATACGCCTCAGTTTGGTTTGAAATCAAAAGGCATCCATCAGTGAAGTTTGGACCCAAGCACATCTTCAAAGTTATTCAGTCGTCACGTCAGCTACCCGATAGTGTAAAGCATATCATTGATCCTGTGATGCAGAGGAATGCTTTCTTTTGTCATCCGGAAAATACGTTAATATCAATGGCAGTAGACGAAAGAATCCATGTTCGGCAGTTAGCTTTTCGAAGGTTGCTAAAAGCTAGAAATCAAGAGCCCAAAGGAAAATCCGTGCGTACATTTCAACCTCCGACCATCAATTTTGCTGCTTCAGATTACATTGAACTGATTGACTGGTCTCAGTGTAAACTTTCACCTCCTCCAGCAATGAACCATGTGTCAAATGAGAGCTTAGAACAACTGATTGGTAGTAATGTTTTGCCGGAGTTTGACCCGATGAAATTTCCTTGCCATACTCAAAGTGTGGAAAGAATAGTAAAACTGGTAACTGAGTCTTGTACAAAAGTTTGCGGGGAAGAAAATAGAGATGGTTTCATAAGAGCAACACTGCTCTCAAGATCAGTCATGCCATCGTTTAACTTTAAAAGTGAATTCAAGACAATGTCTAAAGATGATAAGTAAACTTAAATTCAATATCATGCTAGCCAAGAATTGGTGAATGTAAATATTGTAAAAAACACCCCTACATTTGGATGGATGGTTGGGTAGGGAGTGGGTGGAACTCGAAGTGCAGCCACCTCCCCGTGGTGAGTTCTGGGTAGTTTCAATGTCTTTGAGACGAGCTAAGAGCTGCACACATACATGCATCGATCACACTTTAATTTTTAAGTGTAGTTAAAACCATTTAACTATTAATTTTGGTACAACGATGTGATTTAAATATAGCCAAAAAGTCCGAATTCACCGATTTATTACCATTTTATAACTTTTTTTGCGAACCAAAATTATTTTAAAACAGCAATAAAACCATTTTTAAAATCAAATATATGTTACATACTGTTGTTTTTTTGGTGTTGGATAAAAAAAACATAATTAGAATTTTTTTTCAACATTATGAAAATTTTTGAAAAAAATTGATTTTTTCGTAACTTCAGGCGACATGCGCGAACTATAGATGATAATTTAGAATTTTTTTATTATTTTTCCCGAATTCAGGGTACAAAACTGCAACTTTTGAGGGGTAATCGGATACCAAATTCGAAAAAACGTTTTTTTCGAACCACTCTACTACACATACCACTTAAATTCTAAAAGAAGAATTTGATGACATATTATTGTTCATAGAAAGCGGAATTAAGAAATATTACAGAGAATTCTCCTAACGTGTAATAATATTTCTTGGTGAAGTCCTCTCTCCTACAGGGATATGTTTTCGGCAACCTGGAGTTTATCCCTGACCCAGAGGGGTGGCAAAAGGAATTTCTTGTTTGAAAATTTATATATTTAGGAAGCAATTTAAATTGACACTACATGAAGAGATTGCCCGTAAATGCTGTTTTACAGTTAAATGTTGTATGAAGATATAGTTTTTCGCAGCAACCCATTCTAGACCTTTTAAATTAATGTAAAGTCTAGTGTCTAAAAAACCTGCAGGGTACAAAATTATGACAAACATGCAGCAGAAGCAGTGATTGAAAAATTCGTAAATTACTTATGGTACTTAGGGGATGAACTAGTAGCTTTGTCCGTATTGGATGAAGGAATTAACTTTGAAGATAGGAAAACACTACTTCAAAAAAATGTTTGCTGAATAGGAAGACATGTCTGATGACTGTATAAAAAATTTCAAAGAACAGTAGATGATTTGGAATACTTTCTTAGAAAAGATCTTCCTCTTTATAGAATCAATTACAAGTCAATAAAACTGTTTGATAAGTTGCAAACACCAAAACATGTTTTTCTATTTGACCCTGATTCATGGCAAAATGAAGGAAGCTATTTAAAGGGAAGAGATATCGTTAAAATGCTGAAAGTTGTGAATGATACAACTGAAAAAGGAGCACAATTAATCGAAGGATTTCACAATCAATTTACCAAATATGAGTCACAAAAGCAATTTAGTATTTTACAGACACTCCAAGACTATCGGGGAAAAAACGCACACGATTGAGATACGTTGAGAAAAGCGTACGATTAAGGTAAAGTTTCTAAAGCACTATTTCATTCTTATTCAATATAAAATCTTTAGACGATATGAAGTAATTAAAAAGATTAATTTTAGTGCTACCTCGCTGTAAAAATATTTTGCAAACCTGGGAGAAAGGATGTACGGGGTTTGAATTAAAAGCTCGAAGATTTGTGAGAAAATTATCAAAAGTATTAAAGTTCAACGTCCTAGGGGCACGTGTTATTATTGACCGATCGAGTTCAAATTTTGCACCGATTACTTTTTATTATAGTGTCACAAAACTAGGGGGCGTCACTTGTTGAATTCCGAAAAAAATATTTTCCCATATAAATAAGGACCACCCTAATATATATATTACATATATACATACATATATATATATATATATATATATATATATATATATATATATATATATATATATATATATATATATATATATATATATATATATATATATATATATATATATATATATATATATATATATATATTCAGTGGTTAAAGTGTTGCTACAAAATGCAATATATGATAGTTAAACGAATTTAATGCTAAAGAAACTGCTAAAATATAGTGTGATGGATTTTTTTTTTCTAACCTAACTGAAGACATTTTGGAACTTTCTAAATCTTTATTTTAACAAGCCAACATTAAATAAATACACAGATTATCGCGAAACAATTTGTACAGATTCAAACTCTTATTTAAAAAGCATACTTATAGCAAAAGTTTTGAAAGTTATGGAAAGAACAATCCCAAAAAAAATAATTATCTTTTTTGATCATTGATGGCACGTTTCTATTCGGACGATGAAGTGAAGGAAACCGTGCAGGACTTCCTCAGGAACCAGCCCCGATCTTTCTACAGCGAAGGCATCGACCTGCTGCTGCAACGCTGGGACCTGTGCATCAACGCCCATTGCGATTTCTCTGTTTTAATTTACATTAAAAAAGTATTATTTTTATACAACCTGTCCACTTTTCATTTGGGCAACCCTTATACTTGAGAGATTTCTAAAGCAAAATATTTTTCTCGCTACTTTTTTCAAGATTATTTTTTAATGAAATACAACTCTCAGGAGTGAGCATAAAACGTATGCTTTCCATAAAATTCAAATGTTTTTATTGAAAATCACACCTCCCAGAAGAAAGCGTTACATACCGCAAGGTATATCGGGGCGAAATCAGACTTTCAAACACAACGAAATAACCGAATGAACTGCAAAAAAAAAAAAAACCCCAGCATCTCGTTCTGGATTCCATGAGTGTAATAACAAACAAATGACAAAAGTAGTGTTGAAGAAGAGAAGCGTAAACGTTGTAGACAGTGTTGACCTCGGCATGCTATAATGTTCCTGGAAGGTTGGAAGCCATTAAAATATCGTCAGGAATTTATTAGTGAAGCGAAGAAAATTTCACTTGGCAATTTATTTAGATTATAACGAAAAATTTTCTTATTGTTTTTTCATAATCAAAGAATACTTTTATAGCAGCCCTCCCCCCCTTTTTTTTTTCCTTTTTTTTAGATAGCAAAATGCTGAATTTCCGCGGTTCTTTATGATATCATATCATATTAAGAATGTGAATATGTGACATTGTGAAATGTGTGAATATGTGACATATGTGACATTGATGAATATGATGCGAATTCTTTTGTTTCACTGTTTAATATCTTCTTGATCCGGATGGGTTATGAGCGAACACATTTTAAAGAACAAAAGGGTCACCGATTTTTCTCAGAGTAATTTACAAGAATTAAAAAAAAAAATCTCATAACTCGTAAAAAAAATATCACGTCATAAAAAAAAATCCCCACAGCAACAGAACACCCATTATAGTTAATTATATGATGCTTCTTTTTTTCAATTTACGATCCTTTTCTCAAATACTTTAGTAGGATATTACATTTTAGAAACACGTTATTTAGAAACACATTCCACTGAAATGAAAATCACTGAACTTGTAATTGATGATCGGTAGATTCCTTCTGATTAATACGTATAGCTTTTCGTTATTATTTTGGCAGCAAACTTTTCACTGAAACAAAAACACACAACGTTTTGACATTGATGAATATGATGCGAATTCTTTTGTTTGACTGTTTAATATCTTCTTGATCTGGATGGGTTATGAGCGAACACATTTCAAAGAACAATTTCCGCAGGTCGTCATCAAAATTTTCCCAAATTAAAATTAGAGATGAACTCATCAATCAAGAGGCTCTTGGAAGTTGTCAGTTAAAATCCTACACAACTTAATTCATGTAAAAAATTTCCTGAAAGTAGTTTGAAAAATGCAATAACTTCTTGTAGTAAAATAACAATGATTTTGCTATAGCAATAATCACACTCCTTTCATTAATAATGATATCGTAAGCTTCTCTTTATTTATTAAAAATATTTTTTTCAAAAAAATTTTATTTTTTTTTTAAAGAATAACTTCTGCGAGACTAAATGCATTTATTCCAACGTTCTGTCCAACTCCTAGAAAACTTGTGAACGTTAAGTTTGTGAAAGCTTGTTGAAAACCGCCTGCGTAGAATTTAGACATGCTTTGTTGTCATTTTGACAATGCACGCATTGTCAAAATTTTTGTCTCATGATGATTTCTTAAGTTAAGGAAACAGCCAGAAATCACTGATGTAAAATAATTCTGCGATTCCCCTTGATGATAATAGCAGCAGTGTTAATCATTGTCTCTGTGATGGACGTTGAAGGTTGTCCCTCACACTCAATATCTTCCATATTTTGCCGGCCTTCCTTAAAAACTTTATGCCAGCAAAAAATATAGACTCTAAACATTGCTTTATCGTTGAAAACTTCACATATCATATCAAAGATCTGTGATGCTGATTTTTGAAGACGAAAACAAACTTTAATCGCATAATTTTGTTCCAACGACGCTTGCATTTTGACAACTGGCTGCGTCTTGTAGGCGCCCGCCAACAGGCTTCAGTTCAATCACGTGGTACTCAGGAACATGACTCTGTACTCGCCAACTATCGGTGGCTTTGTTAATACAGATAACATACATTTTTCATGCCACAGAAATTAACATTCCGATGAGTGAGTTCGCGGCAGAAAAATTAGTCTTATTTCTTATTGAACAACCAACGTATATATACAGGGTGTTCTGTTTTAACCTGCAAGACCTTTATTTTCGCGACTGTTAGTCCTAGATGTATACTTCCATTTGCAAAAATGTTCAAAATCAGATGCATAATTAAGATATTAAAAGTTTGAAGTAAAAATAAAAATAAGTCAAAAAATACAAAATTTTACTTTTATACGGGCCCCAGGTCCCCCTAATTTAGGGAAATAATCTCCATTGAAAAATCATTTCAACACAAAAAGTATACTGTGTGGTTTTTCAAATTGTTCGAGGTTTCGTAGTGTGTTCTTTTCCGTATTGTGGTATAACATTTGCATTTATCTTTGAATAGCAATGAAAAATGTAAATAGCTTGTTTTTCTTACTTTGACGATCAGTCATTCTTCTGAAAAAGCGATAAGTTCCAATCTCAACTTCAATATGGTTCCTTAAAACTTTGAACTAAAATACCTCCTTGAGTTTTGATCGCACAAATTTGAAGTTTTTTGTGTCAGTAATAGTTTTTAATGTAGATTATTTCTCTAAAAATTAGTTGGGGGACCTAGGGCCCGTATAACAAGTAAAATTTTGTATTTTTTGACTCGTCTTTATTTTTACTTCAAACTTTCAATCTGATTTTGAACATTTTTACAAATGGAAGTATATATCTAGGACTAATGGTTACGAAAATAAAGGTCTTGCAGGTTAAAACGGAACACTCTGTATATATATATATATATATATATATATATATATATATATATATATATATATATATATATATATATATATATATATATATATATATATATATATATATATATGTGTGTGTGTGTGTGTGTGTATATATATATATATATATATATATATATATACTCATATAGACAGTTGTACGTTGCATGCGACATGTGAACGTGCATTGTCCTGTTGAAACACTGTACCAGGAGTCTTCTGAAGAAAGGGAAGTACCTTCGGCGTCACAGCGTCCCTGAAGCTCGCTATTGAGGTCACCCGTAATTCGGGCCAGATGACACTTCCCTTGATATTCAATAGTGTTCCAAAGCATGACGCCTGGCGTTATGCCAGTATGACGTTGGATTACACACTCTGGGAGGTGACATTCCCACGTGTAACGTCTGACGCTTAGACGTTCATCGTTATAGTGCAGATTGAATCTGGACTCATCCGAGAAGATGATCTGTTGCTAGTCTGCCTGACATTTTGCGTGTTGGTGGGCCCATTGAAGCCGGAAGTAACGATGGCTGAGGATAAATTGTATCCTGTACAGGAGAATCCTTGCAAGCAAGCCCTGGCGCAACAGACGTCGACGAACCGTGGATGCAGCAAGTATGACAACTGTAGTCATACTCCAACGTTGTGCTAGCGTACGAGAGGACACTATACGATCTATCACAGCTAGGCAGGTCAGGTGTCGATAATCCCGTGGCGTCGTTCAGTTTCATGTGCTGGTGCGAACCCTTCGACTAATTTCATAGTCCTGTGTCCATCTTTTACAAATAGTAATAAAAGTTGAAGCATTACGCCCCGTGCGGGCACTGATTTTTCTAAACGTAAGTTCACCCTCACGCTCGCCGATCATACGGCCCCATTAGAACTCCGTTACTCTTTCGTATGACGCTCAGCGTTCTGGACGAGGCTTATATAGTACTAGAGAATTATTTACCATCGGCAGATCATCATACAACGATTTCGAAACACCTTTACAGCCCTTTATATACTGAGTCTACGCCGCAGTTCAGAAAGCGTTTCTCGGTCCACGCGACGTCTCGGTAATTCTAATCATTTGCATAATTCGTTCTTGTCACATATATATATATATATATATATATATATATATATATGTGTGTGTGTGTGTGTGTCAACTTGCTGTGCAGGCATTACTTTACAGTGATGAGCTATAAACTATAAGGAACTATCACTAACTATAGTTAAATGACTAAAGTTACAGTTAAGATTGAAAATGATAATTTAAATATATTATGAAAGCGTTAAACTTCCTGGCAGTGTAAATTAAGCTTGAAGACTGCGTGAGTAAAGTCGAAGGGTATTAAGTTTCATACGTATCATTCAAAGTCGCCAAAAAGTTCATTTTTCAAGTAAAAAATGTTAAAGAGAAAAAAAAAAAAGAAAATGTTTTTGTTGAGCAATCACGATTGCTTATTGTTCTCATTTGACCGTTTTTGGTGTCCGTGCCTTTTTCAACTTGGACCAGAAGCCTATGCAGCACCACCGCCCACCGTCCTCAGCTGGCGGCGCGGCGCGGCTGCTCCGGTTTTGAGCTACCCGCTTCTCCTGGTCGGAGGCGTCAATGTCCTACACACACGCACGTTCACACACATACACACACACGACTTCACACACATACCCTCACACACGCCTACGTGCGTACACACAGGTCTACGCACACACACAACTATGCACACGTAACCGCCCAGGAGGAAAGGCATGCTTGGGGGGGGGGACAGGAGCCGTTTCTAGAAACAATAACTCCAATGAGTATCTCAGTTCGTGATTGCGAAAAACATAATTTGAATTCAAAATTTCAGAATTCAAATTAATTTTCTTTTTTTTATTTTTATTCTCTGAACCAAATTTAGTTTTTGACAAAGCTATCGATACAAATGAGATTTATTACAGCAGAAAACGATATTGAGTTACACGAGAAGGTTTTTCAATCATACTCCCATAAACTTCAAAATAAAATTACACTCCTTAATTTCATTATTTGTTGCTTATTCTAACATCAATTTATCATTATTTTTATAAAAATGATCAAGTACTAATTATTCGTGAAAAGGGAGATTATTTAGTTTTATAAATTTCACTTGAGCGACATAATGGTCAAACTGAATCAAAATTATAATCTTTAAAAGTTAAATTTTTTAGACAAGTATTAAGATTTAATCAAGATTAAGTGGAAAGAAAGTCTTAAGTCTCCTTTTTCGCGAAAACATTAAGTGCAGTTGAAAAGACAATATTGGAAGATTAATGAAAGACTCCTTGTTCGTTTTAATTACTTCTCTTCTCATGTTTCTTGAATTATTTTAGAACAGAAAATTAAAAAATGACTTTTTTCATCAAAGGCATTTTACTCCTTCTATTCAATTTTAGTTTTTTGACGTTTTTCTTAACCAAAAGGCCGTCATTATGCAAATTTGAAAAACAAAGACTGAAAGAAAAAACAATACTTTGATTTTTTTTCATTAAAAGTTGTTTTTATGCAAACCATCCTTTTGAAATCATGTATGACCTTGTTTGTTCTCTCTTTTAATTTATTAAAAAATAGTATGTATGTGTGAGGAGAATTTTTTTTTTAATTTTTCAATTCATTATTAATGCTATTAAAAATAATAAAACTAACGTTGTTTACTAAAAGTGGGGTAAAACCGAACCTTTAATAAGAAGTGAAATTAAGAGGCATTTAGATGTATTTCTGATTCGTACACATATGAGAAGCAATGTTCTGAGCTAGAAAGTATTGAGGTGCATACTGCCTTGGGCAGGTAAAAGACAGTAACTGCAAAGTTTTCATTTTTCATTTTATTGCGATTTTGTTATCTACCATACGTTAGCTTTATTGTACAGGCTATCTTACTTGGTTTTCGCTGAAAACAAAAAAGTGCAAAAAAAAAAAGTCTTAATTCCAACATTTCCCTATTGTTATCATTGAATCCAAAACTCATTTCTGCAGATACTGCCGTTTTTCCTGCCAACGGCATCATAGTTATTTCCTTATTATTGACTATTTTATCAACCTTTGTAAAGTGACAGTTCATGGATAAGGTAACACCGTACACTATGTAACTTAAACGGTTAAAGGAAAAAAAAGAAAAACTAGTTCAAACGTTTATCGAAAATACGAGCAAAATATGAAAGTACAGAAAAACAACACAAAATAATGATTCTTAAAAGGCTTCACAATAAAATGTCATTCTAAACAAAAATTGTTAACAAAAAGTGTCATTTTCTTCCTCCCAATTCGAACAAAAACCATAGGTCCATCCCGGCGTTTAAAGCATTGTATCCACCCTTATATATCTATTGAATTAGCATATGAGTCTTTTAAAAAATAGTTTTCGTCCTGCTTATCATCAGTTCAGACATAGTATTTTGCGGACGTTCTTCCAGGAAATAAAAAGCTTGCCCACGGAGAGATAGCGCGTAAACTCGAAGCGGAAACGGACCACCGCATTCTCGCTGATACCTCCTATTACAAAATGAAGTGGTCCGTTTTCGCTTGCAGTTCACCCGCCATATCTCTATAGTGTAGCTTCAATACTGTCTTTGTTTTTAATTGGGTAGGTTGGAGTAACAAGTATTCAACTGGTTTTACTTGTAATTTAGAAGAACGCTAAAATTATTTATTTATGAATATCACCCTCCCGGTTATTTTTGATATGCAGTTTGAGTTTCCATTTACTCCATTACTACTTTAATCTCAAAAAACTGGAAGCAATGAAATTTTTCATTTTTCCTATGTTTGGATAACTGAATTTTAACGTAAACTATACATGTTTGTGTATTTTACATAAATTCAGCGCATATTTCAATCCTTTACAATGATTTCAGATCACATTTAAAATGATTCAGTGGGTCACATGCTACGTATGAGTCACAG
Organism: Uloborus diversus; assembly: GCF_026930045.1. NCBI lineage: Eukaryota > Metazoa > Arthropoda > Arachnida > Araneae > Uloboridae > Uloborus > Uloborus diversus. The sequence continues at coordinate 139,461,650 of NC_072733.1, read as the reverse complement.
GTTAAGTATTGTTGGTGTAGAACTTGTTAAACCTCTAAACTGATTGTGTGTATTGGCATTTCCGACCTACATTAATTACATAAAGAAAGGAATCAGTATTTCCATTTGCCCACTATACTGTTCAAATCTGTGTGCATCTGTCTGGCGAAGCCTTATCTCTTCAAGAACTACTGAGAGTTGAGAATCGAACAAGGTAACAAAATATTTGAAATTTTACGAGAAATCTCGCCCCAGTCTTATCTTTGTACGACCTTAATTAGCAGCTATATTGATTAAAACGTCAATTAACATTCTTTCTGGCAATTCGATAGTCTAAGATGAGGCTGGGAAAAATGATATTCGGTGGACTGATGAGTGAGTCGCCGTAGGCGGCGTGGTCAATGCCGCAGGTGGCGAACGGGAGTTGGCGCGCGAAGTAGGAAAAACACGACTCCCCAGATGCGTATAATACTATCCTTAGGTGCTTGTTTCAGTGCAATTTTACGCTTGGATTTAGCAGCCAGAAAGTGGTTAAGGTTACTGCACCAAATAAGGCACTGCACTTAAGGTTCATGGCGTAGTATCTCGCTCATTTATGATTGAACTGGCATTTTAAACATTCATCACATGCCTAATTCAATGTGAAAAAATTTAAGTTTCACTTACGTTTTTCAGCAGTTTTAACAACGAAAGGTGATTTGGCTTTATTACGAACCCGGGTTCCCCAATTAGATTAAGTCTGAAAAACCGCCAAAAAGTACTATCAAACAGAAAAAAAGCGGAAAAATTATTTATTATCGATATAAATACTTACTAACTCACATTTGATAAACTCAAAAACATTATCAAAAAATCCATGTTTACCTCAATGGAATTGAGAAGATCACTTTCACATTTAGGGCACTGATAAATTGTCATTTATGTTTTGTGATCACTCCTGCGCACAGTTCGTGTACACATGTGCAGACTATATATCACAAGATCATATCCTCCACCCGATCCGTCGGTGACAAAACGATGACGGGAATCAGCCCCCGTGTCGTCAAAATTGAATCAGCTCCTGTTTTCACGTAGGTTCACTTTTATTTCAGATTTTACCTAAATCGTAGTATCACTTCATTTCATGTAGAGTCACAATGAATGAGAAAGAGCGCTTGATTGCACCAACCCCTTGGAGGAATTAGCGCCCAAAACAAATGGGCGCCAATTCGCATGGGAGCACATATGTGTAATAAATTTTGCTAGTAGTTTTTCTCTGAAACGACCACAAACGAGCTGATGTGTGCGTCACATGACTTCCTTTTACACCAACTTAATGTTATTTCTCCATTATTGGCAATTTTAATGTGATTCAATAGTTAACTCTCTAAATATCACCAACAGTGGCCAAATTAAAACCAGATTTTTAAAAAAATGTAAAAAAATCGCCAAATTTGTCCCTAACTTGGCGACAAAGCTTGGCGACAAAGCTTGGCGACCAAAAGACTGGCGATATATCGCCAAGTGTCCACCAAATTATAACACCACTTGAGTTTACATCGAAATTAACAACGATTTTCCCCCAAAAAGGGGCAAAAGACCCCCTTTAGAGCATCCGAATGCAACCAAAAAAAAGAAGGTGCACAACTAGAACCCACTAGGAGTCTACGTTCTTGAGTTATGCGACATACATACACATATACGCACATACGCACATACATTCGTACATACAGACGTCACGAGAAAACTCGTTGTAATTAACTCGGGGATCATCAAAATGCATATTTCGGGTGTCTGTGCGTTCGTAGGCATATATCCACGTGTGGTCGGGTTGGAAAAAAAAACATTCATTCGGAGGTGAGCAAAATGGAAATTAAGGCCGATTTTTGAGTGAAAATTTTTTCGCGAATACAATACTTCCTTTTTTGGAAAAGGAAGTAAAAACCGGCCACGCACATATTGATACACGCACATATTGATACACGCACAGAAAGATTTTCCTAAAAATGGTCCAAATGAATTCAGTGCACCTCAAAACGAGTTAATCCGTCTAAATTCGAAATTTTAGAAAATCTAATACTTTTTTCTATATATTAGATATAGAAGTAAGTAAAAAGGGGGGTGATAAACTACCCGTTATTCATAAATAATAGAATAGCGTGATAAGGGCATTATAAAAAGTTTCTTTAGACAGTTACTAAGTTAAATCATCGTTGATCCCTTCTGCACTAAGCCATAAGAAAATTAAATCATAAAGAGAACCTGCGTTACATTTTCAGACACTTAATGAAGTCATTTTGACGTTGAACACAAGAAAGTGCCATTATATTGACACATTGCTCGTTCGTACTCTTTATTTTGCAAGCTGGTGCATTTAATGCGAACATTGGCGAAACATGAACGTTGGCGAACATTGTCAATGAATGATGACAAACAAATAGATGGCTTCAAACAGATTGAATAGATGGCGCCAAAATGTAATGGGTCACGTTCGTATTTCAGGAGTCTTATTACTAATCATTGTGTCCGCAAACGTGCTTGAGTAAGCTTCGCTCCAGTCAAATTCGTTTGAACCTATTAAACTGGCTTTTAAAGTAGTTTTCAAGAAACGCTGCGAACTGATATTTTTTATTTATTTATTTATTTTTATTTTGTTTTATTAGTATTTTTTTTTTCGTATCGCACTACTCACTATCTTTAAAAAAAAAAAGTCATGCACTTCACAACAAACTATGAAAAAATATAGTGACTATTGTTGTTTCACTCCTGGTAGCGTTCTACTTCCAACTTTTGACAAAAGTACGAGAGAAAAATCATTCTATCAGGCAGTAATCTGAGGAAATGATTGAAAGAATAAGCTATCAATCATGAACGGACTCTGAGTTTGTGGGAATCGCTAACAGTGCCCGATTCCTGGATCTAAGATTACTCCAAGCCGGGGCAAATCTTGAAACTGATCAATTTTCTTAGTTTTGATATTGAGTTTCAACGAAGAAGAAAAAAAAAACAAAAAAAAAAAAAAAAAAAACAAAAACAAAAAAAAAACAGAAATAGGTTGAATTTGTAGCCTTCTAGAAATTGCCACCTGAGACAAGGATACCAAGATGACCCCCCGCCCCTAAATCCGGCACTTCTAACAGAAACTATAACCCATACATAACATTGCTTAAGAGTTTTTGCATTTTAAACACAGGTTTTTAAATTCAATCTCAGAAACAAGATAGTTATGCCACTATGCATCGAGTCAGCAAAAAGTGTCGATCAAAGGGCGTTGAATCAGCAGAACAGGTTGACAACTTAGTTGGAACGATGATCTGGTCAACTACACTCGAACAAATCGTCTGTTCGATATAGCAACTTTCTATTATTTTCATTAAACTTTTTTTCTTGTAAAATACAGTAAGTCTGCTAATTTGATATTTTTGTTTTTGTTAATTTCCTACGGAACCTGGATTATCTAGATTTTCGACTATCCGGATTGCTTTTGGTCTCACTCTCAGTTAATCCGGATAAACAAAGTTCTATTATGCTTTATACTCAGTCTCATTCTCATTAATAAGTCATTAAATAAGAAATTTCTTGAAGCGTTGAATCTCACCATTGTTGCGGTCTGGCCACATGTGCTTCTGCCAGGGAAGCAGATGATCGCATGGAAAGCAAATTGTTTTGCTTATGTTAAAAAATTGAATTTATAGTGCATTACATTTTTGGATAACACGAAAAAAAAATGGGACTCTCCCCAACTTTGATTTTGAAAGTAGTGGAATGTGGGGCAAAGTGAAATGGTGAAATATTCACTTTTTTTTTTGAGCAACCTATCTGGCAATATTTTAACTATGTAGTCACACATGGAGTCTATTCCAGTCAGGAAAAAAAAAATACCACCGAAGTTTAATACATATGATAATATAGGCAATTTTTAAAAATTGGTACTCATACTGTAATATTTTGAAGAAAGTCTACAATTATTTTTGTTGTTGTAAAATGATAAAGTTCTTCTTATCAACATTTGAAATATTATTTGAGACTTTATAACACTCTGTGAAGTATTTATTTAATCAATATTGAGCTTATTTGTATTTAAATATTTTGTACAATTAGTCAAGTACATGCAAGGCAAAGTGGATGGGGCAAAAGTGAAATAGTTTATTTCGCTTACTCCTACAACCATTTACTAAACCACTTTTGTATTTATTTATTTATTTATTTATTTACGTTCCTTCGTTTATTAATACACTTATTTATTAATTCCTTTACTTATTTTCTTGTTCCTTCACTCTTTTACTCAATCATTTATTTTTCTTCATGTATTAATTTATTTATTTATGTATTTATTCATTAATTGTTTCACCATCTTTTCATTTATTCTTTCAATCTTTCATTTACTGATTTTTTTTGATCTTTTTTTTTTTTTTTTTTGCCCCATAAAAAAAAGTAAAAAAAAAAATCACTATTTTCTTAAGCCCTAACATGACCATTTTCATCAAAAAAGTTTTTTTTTTTTTTTTTTCAATTTTTAAAGAATATATTTTTGGGATTCCAAAAATATGTAAATTTTGTTTGTACTTTAATTAGAAACGAAGTTAGAGTCAATTAAGTACACCGGAAGTAATGTCGTAAGAACCCAAAGTTTTAACTTAAAGACCGCAAAGACATCAAAAACCAGGAAAACAGACAGGAGTGGCCAACCCCCTCTCCCCCAAATAGCTAGGGAGCCCCGAAAATACCTCGCCCCCCTCCCCCCAAAAAAAATCACCTCCGCTCAAGAGTGAACAAATAAAATTATTACATTTTTTTAGGCTTCTCCGATAATGGAGAGTTAAAATTTTTCCCTTTTGATTATTTTTTTGTCTATCATTTCAACTGGAGTTTTTGGATGAAAATATTTCCTCTTTAGGGAAAGTAGGGGGGGGGGGAGAAGAGATTTTCCATTTATTGTAAGATATCGGATGTTTCATTCAAATTCTTTCTCCTTCGGAAGAAGCACGGATTTTCATTTTGCTTAGTACAAAGTATTTCAATTAATTCTTTATTCTTTGGTTAGGGGAATTTTCACTCGATTCTGATATTTCGTTGCGTGACCAATGAAATTCATTCACTTAAATCAAATATTATTGTCCTTTTTTTTTTGCATGCAGTTTTATTTATTTACTTTTTATGAATACTTTAAGATGATAGAACTAAACTCAGTTGTTGTCTTATTATTTTACTTTAAATGCTTAGCTACGGTATTTTGAATGATTTTAAACAATGCTGCTAAATTGATGCTTTTTTCTTTGAAAGATGGAGTTTTGAAAAGCAGTTGAAGTTATTACAGCAGGATGTTTTACTACTTCATGGAAAATGCTTAGAGCTTATGTAAAATTACGTGTGCGCATTTTGATTCACGAAACAGAATTTTTTTTTTTATTTCGGAGAGGGAAAGGAAATGCCCATGATCTTAAAGAGCTTTTTTTTAAACTCCTGCCAATGTATCTGTGAAATGGAACTCTTGTACCGCTTTCTTTAAAGAGCACAACAGAACGCAAATAAAAAGTTAAATATGAGGAAAAAATTCTGAGATTAAGGTCTGAGACAAAAATTTTTGCGCAACACCGTCAGTGGCGTATATATGTTTTTATTTTGGAGGGGGCCCATATAACCAAAATTAGCTCCCCCCCCCCCCACACGCACACTTTTGTTTTTTTTTTTTTTTTTGGTTTTGTAATTTCAATTTTTGAGGGGTGGGGGAGCAACAGTACCCAGATCTTCTCATATTTTTCAAGGTGGGACAAAGGCTTCATGCTGTCTGACGCAACCAAAAAAATAGGTTTAGGAGGGCACTCTGAAAAAATTCTCGCTTCTGGTGGGTGGGGGGATCCGGGGGTTCTCCCCGGGAAATCTTTTGGAGTTGTAGTTCTAAGAACGCGGTTTTAGACGGTCTCTGGTGATGCTACGGGGAGGAAAAGTTCGGGAGACCTTCTGCGGAAATTTTTTAGAAATATAAATCTTAAAAACGCCATTATAGGCTATATTTGTCGACGTTAGTGTAATGAAAGGAATGGGACTAAAAGTTGCTCCAATGCCTTTTTTTTAAAAAAAGAGCGATAACCATCGCCTCACCGCCCAATTTTTCAAAATTGAAGTTCTAAAAACGCAGTTTCAGACTAACTTCGATGATGTTGCTGGCAGGGCGGTCCTGGGGCTCTCCCCAAAAACTATTTTGAAATTAAAGTCCTAAAAAACGAATTTTTAAAGAGATATTCAGTTGTATTAGGCGGAGGGATTTAAACGCTCTCCACGTAAAATTTTTCGAAATTGTAGTTTTTGCTTTTTCAGACTTCATACGGAAGCAGTCGGACCCTCGTCCAAAATTCTTTCGTAGCTGAAGTCTTAAAAGCGCGACTGTGGACCATATTTGGTAATGTTAAGTTCAAAACTGAAGCTACACAAAAGCAATCTTAACTATTTTCGATGCTTTCAGAAGGCAAGGCGTTTGGTAATTTTCCCCAGGAAATTTTTCAACATTGAAGACCTAAAAACGAGGTTTGAGAAGCTCTTTAATATTTTTAGTGAGTTAATAGTTTTAGTGAGGGGGATTGAGAAGTGTAGCATTTTGAAGACTTTCTTATTAGACCAATAGGAAAAAGAAAAGAAAAATGGGGCGGGGGAAGGGAAAAGAAATAGGGGTAGTTGGACGTAATTGCCTGATCAATAGGCAGTAACTTTTGATTTTTTTTATTTTAAGATTATTTTCAAAATCAATTCAGATTTTTTTCCCGACATAAAGCAATTTTTGGAAAGGAGGAGCTCGAGAATCTTTCCCTGAAAGGTAAAACGCAATTTTAGGTCATCTTTGGAGACGTTTAGACGTAAGGAACGGTTTTAGGAATCTTCTTCCGAGACTTTTCAAAATTGAAATCTTAAAGGCACAATTTCAGACTATTTTTGGTAGCATTCTCAGTGAAAGGGTGTTGGTTCGGGGACCCTCCTCCAGAAATGTTTTGAAATTGATGTCCGAAAAAGGCCTAAATAAATGCGTTTTTAGGACATGAATTTCCATTGTTACTCCAACCGAACAGCTAAAACTTATTTTAAATTTCTTGCTGGGGACAAGAGTCAATGAGAGAAACATTTTGAAGACCCTTCTTTTCAAACTGATTTTTTCTTAAAATAACTTCGCTTTCCCAAGACATGTTCTTTTCTTGAGTAAGGGTACGGATCAACTGACATCTTCTGAACACCATTGCCAATTGCCTAGTGCCATCTAACGCAGGCTTCCCAAACTCTAACGATTCGAAACACCCTTTGAACAATTGAAATTTTCTCACGGCATCCTAATCTAGTTTATACATATTATTGTTACCATAGACACTTCGCGGTACCCCTCAACCTCTTCCTGCGGCACCCAGTTCGGAAATATCTGATCTAACGTATTACAATGATTATCATCACTACCATATTTATTTACTCATTATTATTATTATTATTTTATTTATTTATTTATGTATTTATTTATTTATTTATTTATTTATTTTTTTGTAGCTAAAAGTTTGGAAATTATTTGTGAGCAACTAAAACCAAAAATTACTACCTTTGTTTTTGTTTTTTTTCCCAGATTTTGGAGGGGGCCCGGGCCCCCTCAGCCCCTCCCTTATATACGCCCTTGAACACCGTTCAAACTAGTGTTGCAAAGAAAGGAAAAACCCGGGTTTATGGAGAGTATTAGTGTGACGTCACTCCCTTACTTCCGGTTCAGAAAGATTTATCGTGACAATACTCTCCCATGTTATTCCTACGAGGACGCTGAGTGAGGTATAATATTTGAAAAATTAAGAAATGTTTTATCGATTTCTTAGGTTTAAAAAGCGCATATTTCTATACCAGGTAGGTTGAAGTATCAAATGCAATCAGTCTCATGTTCATTTTTAGATTTTATTTGAAAATTAGATAAAGTTTTGCTTACGTTCGCGTAGTGAACTATTGAGCCACTATTCTGCATGTGGTGTTACTATTACTTTCCTTCCATCAAAAACTATTTGAACTGATTGAACTATTTCCATTCTAGATAATTAAAAGTCCCCGAAAAATCTGTATTTCACGAAATTTATGGGGGGTTTTTTTTCGGTTTTTCAGAAGAACATAAATGTTTGTTTACATTCGTTTACGTGTAGTGTTGGTGTTAATTCTGCCTCTTTTTTTAAAAACTTCTGCATATTTCAACTCATTTATGAAGCTTTTTATGACATTTCATAGTATGTTAAAGCATCATATGCAATGCTTATATCATAAAATTTTGTTTATAATCACTGAATGAACCACCATGCTCCACGTTGTGTTGCTACTATTTTTTAATCTAAACAAATTCATCACACATTTTCCTCTCATTAAAAGCAAGTTACATTGAGATTAAATAAGTCAAAGTCACAAAATAAACGGCATATCCCTAATTTTACGTGATTTTTCTGTTTTTGAAAATAAAATTGATGTTTGTTTATATTCGTCGTACTGATATCCAACGTTATATCATTTGCCAGTTCTGTTTATCTGCAGGTAATTTCTTCCTAGAATTTATTTGCCTTAAGTTTTATTTTCTTGGTTCAAAGTAAGTTAGAGCAAGAAATGCAATAATTATGAAGTATAGTCTATGTTCACTAAACCACCCATGTTTCGTGTTGTAATTCTTCAAGTTTCACTGTTCACTTATCACTGCAGGTTTTTCTTCGATTACAAACCATTTGCATGGGTAAAAGATTTAAACTAAAGTTACAAAATACATATACGTATTTTATACATTTCATGTACCGCTTTTTGTTCTTGAGCGTAAACGTTTGTCTACATTTGTTGAACCTGTATCTACCTATATGTCATTCGCTGTGTAGTGTTGGTGTTATTATATTAAAAAAAATATTGCAGAGCCATTAATGTCTGAAACATTTCAAACAGAACATTTTGAGCAGTGTTGCAAAGATTTTCTAGACATAGTTTAAACTTTATCATTATGTTGTCAAAAGCAAGTTTTTTTTTTTTTTTTTTTTTTTTTTTTTTTTTTTTTAAGAAAGTTATGTGATCGTAAATACCCAAAGGAGTCAAGGTGAGGAAACGGGCAACCCTGCATCTTGCTTCAAAAAAGAATGGGATTCCAGGTTAGTCTAGGAAAAGTGTCGGTCTTCACTGTGACTTTTACTATCAAAATTCTAAGTATTTTGTTTTAACTATTTAATACTTTCAGTGTAAGATTTGCTTTTAGCCAACACTCATTTTTCAGTGTCAGTCAAACATGATTTCTAAGAATATATGCTGAAAAACTGCTTAACTGAAATGCGTTATATTTACTTATAAATCTGATAATTTTTGAATATTTTGATTAGAACATTTTATCTGCTTAGTTTTATTTATGTACATCTTTTGATACATGCCTTTTTTCCTTTAGAACCATGAATTTTTTTTGTACCCGTTTGCTATCATTTCAGTGAGCGTGATGGCTCAGATTCCCAAAAGATGAGAAGCGGAAAAGAATTGGACCAGAAATATGAGGTATAATTCAGTTTTGTTATGTTAATATCTATGCATAATCATTTAAATACTTTTATGCAATACCTTATTTGAAAAAAAAAAAAACATAAAATTAGGGAAACACGTAATCTTACTTAATCTCAATGTGAATAGCTTTTAATTCGTGAAAAATGTGTAACGAGTGTGTTTAGCGAGAAAAATAGTAGCAACGCAACATGGAACATATGGTGGTTTATTTAGGGATTAAAAATTGTTTTTTAATGATATACGCATTGCATATGATGCTTTAACACACTATGAAATGTCATAAAAAGCTTCATAACTGAGTTGAATTATGCAGAATGTTTAAAAGAAAGGGGCAGAATTTACACCAACACTACACCTCAACGAATGTAAACAAATATTTATGTTATTCTGAAAAACCGAAAAAAAAACCCATAAATTTCGTGAAATACGGATTTTTTGGTGACTTTTATTCATATAATATGGAAATAGTTTCATCAATTCAAATGGTTTTTGATGGAAGGAAAATGTGCGACAATAACAGTAACAACACATGCAGAATGGTGGCTCAATGGTTCACTACGCGAACGAACGTAAATAAAACTTTATCTAATTCTCAAAAAAAATCTGTATCTAAAATGAACATAAGACTGATTGCATTTGATACTTCAACTTACCTGGTATTGAAATAAGTGCTTTTTAAACCGAAGAAATCTATAAAACCTTTCCTAATTCCACATACATTAGACCTCACTTAGCTCCTCGTAGAGATAACATGGGAACGGAATGATGGCTCACCAAATGTTGAACCAGCAGCTCGGAGTGACAGTTTTACTGATACACTCTGTTCCTGAAAATGAACTGGGATTTTTGAGGTGAAAATTTTGAAAACTCCCGAGAATTTTCAAGTAATTCAAAGAAAGGAAAACTTGTTTTTAATGAATTTCGTAGTGTTTTCTACAAAAAGAAAAAAAAAAAAGCCGAATAGATTGTTTAGCTACCCTTAACTGAGTATTTTTTTTATTCATTCGCAATTAAATCTTTAACTGATTAGTTAAAATATTTAATACTCTTATGAACACTACTAATCTGTAACTAAACATTTAAATTATTAATTTGTACATTTCGCACTCTTTAATAATAGCACTGACATAATTCATATCGTTCAAAATACTTAACGCGTTAGCAGGGATTGCTTACGTACACGTCCGGATCAATAACTTTTAGGTTCTAATGCAAAAACATCTATAGGGCCTCTCCCCATCAGAGGCCAGCAATGTATATTTGCTGGCCTCGATTTAAATTTTAAATAGCTTGCCCTAAACTGAGAACATTGAAAAAATTTTTTTAAGAATCATATCATCTAAAAAAATATTGCATATAATTCCGGGTTTATTCCCCGAAGTTCAAAAGTTCATTCCCGTAGCTCAAAAACTCCAAGGTTGTGTTCTGTTTGGTGAGCGATAGGTTGCTAACTGGTAAAATAATGGCGTCACCTCCAATGCTTTGTTAGTAGAAGTGCGACATCGATGGCAAAACATCGATGTTTCAGAACATCGATGTTGGAAATTAAAACATCGATGGTATTGATACATCGACCAAAAAACATCGATTTTTCCGAACATCAATGTTTTAAAACATCGATCTTTTTGTCAATATTTAACATACATTTTTTAATATACTACACTACAAACTTACATAGATGATAAACTCTAACAAATGTTTCTTAATAGATCAGGGAATTCTTTTGGCATTGCGTCTAATTTAAGCAATACAAAAGAATACGAACCCCACGAATATATTGAAACTACTGAACCGCAAATAATGAATACAATTTAATAGGAATAATTTCGCAACATCTTGGTACTATAATAAGACAAAAAATGATAATAAGACATGCAACAATTATTACGAACTAATTAAATCTGCGAAAAAATATATCATAGCACTTACAGTCCGTTGTAGGATGAGAAAATGTTGTGCAAATTATATTAAAAGTACAAAATTAATTCTGACAATTATTATTAAGAGCAAGAAATATGTTTTATACTGTTAGTGCTATATAATTAAACACAAATTGTGAGTAATTGAGGGACGACTTGTTGGGGGTAGACGCAGTGGCAGATACAAGGGGGTCATAACACCCCCCCCCCCAGCCCGCAACAGTATTTGAATGTTTGCTCGAAAAAAAAAAACTTGATCAAAACCGTAAATGTATACAAGGAGGGGAGAGGGATCATGGGGGTCATGACCCCCTCCTCTCATCAAAATCTCCGACAATACTTTGTAATCCGTTTCAATGTTCATTGCATTTGAGTAGTAAAAATGACTGCTTGAAAAAAAAAAAAAAAAAAAGCCGGACTGAAACCATAATAAGAAACAGTAAATAGTTCTCGATTTTTTTTGGGGGGGGGGAGGGGTATTAACTGTTACTTTTTTATTTATAGTATATGTATTTAAAATATGTAGACAGTAAAAATAGCTTTTCTTGAGACAGTTAGTCTACGGCGCTGGGTTCAGTAGCCAGTATAATGAAAGGTAACAAAGAAGTGTCTGACGCCCGTTTGCTTTTTATAAGAAGCAAATTTAATCAACGATAGTTTTTGTAAAACCATATCCATATCCCATTTGAGTCCGTAAATGTTTTTTTTTATGTAAAGTCTCTATAGATTAGAATTTCTGTTGTAATTTTTAATTTGTAGATAGTTCAGTTTTTAGTCGTGCTGAGTTTATTTTTAAATGTGCTGTAAATAGTTTATTAGTTTAAATCAGTGTTTAGGATTTATTCTCGTGCAAGAAATGTAAAATTTGAGTGTCGTGTTAGCGCAAAATCTCATTATACATAGGTTTTCGCAGGGTTGCCCACCTAATCAGTGGCGGATACAAGGGGAGGGTCATAGGGGTCATGACGCCCCATAAAACGTCGACAATATTATCCGTTCGCATTGTATTCAAACACTTTATGGATAAAATGAAAATGATTTCAGTTTTTGTTTCAGTTTTTGAATTATTTTTTAAAGTAACTTGGAATCCTACTTTTTTTAATTGTTTATAAAATTTATTCGTGAGGTTTTTGTCCTATTAGGTGCCATGTTCATGACAGATGTGTGTATTTTTTAAACACCTAAGCAGTTTCAGAAATTTTTCATACCAAAAACCATAAATTTATTCATGAAGGTGGGGGAAGGGTCACTCTTTAGCATGAACCCCCTAAAATGTTAGTCTATATCCGCCCCTGGGTAGACGATAAGCAACCTCCAATATTTGGTGTTTAAGCGCATTTCTCTTTTCGCTGTCTATTCCACCAGGCAGAGAAAAAAAACTCTTTCCGATGAAACAAAAGTCGCCATCAGTATCAAATACTTCGACACAACTTTTAACAGTTCTGAATTTTTACAGTTATAATATTCACCTTAGTAATATATAGGATTCTCCTTTAGTTTAAGATTCGGAGCTTTAGAATCGACTGTAAGTTCTGGCAACAGACTACCAGTGTCGAGTTCTTTCAATAGCTTTGACCTCTTCAGCGCTTATCTCACGATCCAACATGAGACAAGTCCAAGCAACACTGAAGTTCGAGCTATCCTCAATACCAGCCAACACCGGCAGAGCTCAGACTTGTTTCTAAACAATGACGTCATCGTTACTATTGTGGGTTGCCGTACAGTTCGGATCGTCTGCTCTCAAAACAAATACTTGGTTTGCTAAAATAAGTTTTTATCTCTTCATGCGGGTTTTTTTTTACTTGTTTCATCGCCGATAGTTTTAGTAAATAATGTTTGAAAAAAAGGACTTTATTTTGATATTTTTTGTGTTGCGTATGCTATTTTTTTACTTCCTTCCTTTTTTCAATAAAAATCTTGTCATTGTTCACTTTCAAGTAAAAAAAAAGGTGCTAAATTTTAACTGCATAAAAATTGTCCTTTTTGTCTTCATTTGTTTGGTTATTAATTTTTCCCTATGCAGATTCAAAATAATACCTTATGAAAAATGGCTTTTATAATTTAGTTCCATGATTTTTTTTCACCTCGCTTGTGCGCAGAATTGAAGAAGAAATTTATTGAATTTAAAATGTTCCTAAAAAAAGTGCTATTAATGTAGCTGGATTCAACTAAAGACTAACAGCTGAAGTAAATTAATTTTATATCAATTTTATAATAACAAAAAGGCTTTTTTTTCCCACAGAATACATTTAGAAATCTGCTGCCCCCCCCCCCCACACACACACATAATAACTTTTGAGTGAATAATCAGATTTGAACAAACTTTCTGTTCGAAAAATTTCAGCGAGCTCTTCATTTGTTTGGTTATTAATTTTTCCCTATGCAGATTCAAAATAATACCTTATGAAAAATGGCTTTTATAATTTAGTTCCATGATTTTTTTTCACCTCGCTTGTGCGCAGAATTGAAGAAGAAATTTATTGAATTTAAAATGTTCCTAAAAAAAGTGCTATTAATGTAGCTGGATTCAACTAAAGACTAACAGCTGAAGTAAATTAATTTTATATCAATTTTATAATAACAAAAAGGCTTTTTTTCCCACAGAATACATTTAGAAATCTGCTGCCCCCCCCCCCCCCCCCCACACACACACATAATAACTTTTGAGTGAATAATCAGACTTGAACAAACTTTCTGTTCGAAAAATTTCAGCGAGCACACCTCATTTCCAGATTTTACTTTTTTATTTGAAATATATTTTGTTCCATTTTTTACGCATCAAAGGAATGTAACATTAGCCTCTAAGGGAAAATTTAAGGCAAAGATAAATCCCTAACTTAAAGGTGAATTTGCTTCAAACAAACTTAGTTGAAAAAAGTTCTTGGTGATGAACATGTATATAGAAAAGGTATTTGTCAATTTAGCTACTTTAAAAGTATTTTTTGAACAATTGAAAATTTTTTAACATTCCGAATGACGGAAAACATTATTTTTAATCACCTAAAAAAATTAAGGGGAGGGAGGGAATGGTGCAGATTTTGAATAAATTCTCAATTTTTGGTATCAAGGAATAGATAAAAAAGCTATCACTAAAATTGAAATGCCATATCTCGTAGACCTGAATATTGACACAAGAGATAAACATGACTGAACCAAAATGAAAGGAATTCGAAATGCAAATGGTTTTACTAATGCTGCGGAATTGAAGGGAAATGACTAACTACTAATTCTGACTCCTGTACCATACAATTAGTCGTAATCCGACTCCGCAGCTGTGGCAGAAATTCATTACTTCCATCTTTTTTTCTTTTTTTTTTTTTTACTTCATAATTTCATTTATTAACTTTTCCCTATTCAGATTAAAAATGTACATTATGAAAAATTGTTTGAATAATTTAGTTCTATGATTTTCTTTCTCCATGCATGTACAAAGAAATGCTAGAGAAAATTTTAGGGCCTCTAACTCCGACTCCTATACCCCCAAAATTAGTCGTACTCCCACTTTGCAGCTTCGGCAGAAATTCCTTACTTTCATCCCTTTTGTCATACTTTATTGACTACCGGTACCCGCGCGGCTTTGCCAGTAGTAGAAAAATAAAAGGTGGTTTGGTTCGCCTGTATATTTACAAATAATGGATGATGAATTTCTCGCCAATTTGCTATATGTTCATTTGCTCTCGAATGTTACGGTTCCATGTTATGATAAATTGGAAATTTATTTGTCCAGGTTATGATAATTTCCTTGGTAAAATGTTCTTACCATTGGAATAGTAAAAGAACAAAATCGAATTTTCGAAAAATTGCTTCTAGGTGCTCACCCCTATGCTACAAACTAATTCTGCGCCAAATTTCATAAAGATCAGCCGAGCAGTCTAGGCGCTATGCGCGTAACAGATGTACAGAGATCCAGAGACAGACACAGACTTTCAGCTTTATTATTAGTAAAAGATTATTTTTTCCCTATTCAGGTCAAAAATTTTACAAAATGAAAAAGTTTAAATTACTAATGCAATGATTTTCTTTCTCCATGCTTTGAAAACATTTTAGGTCCTCTGACTCCTGTATCCCAAAACTAATTGTACTCTGACACCAGTACGTAGTGTTTTCAACCCTAATACTACCCTAATATTAATATCTGTACCTCAGGTCAGAACAACGTAAGTCATATAACAGTAACTTTAGAGGTTGGGAGGAAAAACGTTTGTCTGCCGCATGTAAAAAATTGATCATGCGCTCAGCACAGACACAAACACATATGCCTACATACACACACACACACACACACGAACGCCTACACACACAGCACTGTATACACAACACGCACACACATGCATACATACACACATATACACGCACCCACATACATGCGCCTACACAAACACACACACGCTCGTGATTGCAAAAACATAATTTGAATTCAAGATGCCGAAAATTCAAATTAATATAATTTTTTTTTTTTTTGGAATTGCATTTACATGGCTCGATGTGGAATGAATAGGATTCTAGGTACAATATAATAATGAACGAATTGAAAATCACAATTTTTGGACTTACATCAGTCTGGCTCTGAGGTACAGGTATTATGGAAGAGGTATGAAAAGTGTTCACATGTGCCGGAAGATGTTATATTCACAAGTAGGTACCCCATCTTATCTACCTTACAGCTGACTTTCAAAAGAAGTTGATTCAATTTAAAAAGTTATGTCATAAATTCACTTGCATGTTCATATAATGGTTTGCAACAGCTAAGTTTAGCTCCATATGTTAAACTATATGCTCCATATAGTTTAAAATATGTTTTTACAAGAAAAGGTCATTGGTAAAATTATATGCAACACCCGCTAAAACAAAGATTATGTCACCAAGAGGTAGGACTGGTACTGTCATATTTTGAGAATTTTAAATACTTTTTGCTTGAGGTTATCTTAATAAAACATGCCATGTACACATGTGACCCGTGTTCAAATGTGCCCCTTTTTCCCCTACAAAGTCATAAAAAATGCAAATTAACATCTAAATTACATTATTAAGAGTTGTGCTAAAGATGTTTATTTTTTAAAAAAGAAATTAATAAACTCATAATTAAAAAATCAACTTTAAGAAATCTTACTGTGTTCAAAAAATTCAGGTAGAGTCTTAAAAAATGCAAATTATTATCTTAACTACTAAAAGCAAAAATTGATGCAGGAAACATGAAAAGTTATTACATCATCCCATTTAACTGAAAATTTTCTATCAAACCCCACTTCATACCGGGTAATCCCCACATATATACCGGATAACCCCCATATCAATATCAGATTAACTACTGGATATCCTGCAAAAATCTGTCATATATCCCGTACGGTGTGGGCTGGCTGGATCAGATACCGGATTGTTAAAAAAAATAGCCGGAAACCTAATAGTTCCTAAATAATTGGTGCAACATTGTTAACATATTTTCAAAGTAATGACATGAACTGCAAGTACACCGAATTGAATAACAAAGTTTATTTTAAGTATAAAAACTATAGCAAATGTTCCAATCATACTTTACTCAGGTAAAGAACTATTTGTTAAAAAAATAGTATAAACTATAATAAAACAACAGAATAAAAGAATACTATGAAATCGTAATAAAAATTGGTAGAGGGAATACATTTCTAGGTTTTCAAAGTAATGATGCTTGAGTTCAAATCTTCATTTCTTCTTGGCTAAATGCAATGAATTCTCTTCAAATGGGAAAACTTGGTTTTTTTTCTTGAATTAAAACATAGCCATCACCAACTGAACTATTACAATTGTAAATGCCTCAATGACTTGTGGTTGTCTTCAATTACTTTGGCACTAGAACTCAAAGGATGGAAAGATTAACCAGCAAGTTAACCAATATGACAGATAGTTTAATTTATTTAACCTGCCAATATCGACAAACCAGCTAGCGTTTAATGGTAAGATTTCACTGAAAGGTCTTTCTCATATCCTTCTTCATTCAATTGCACAGATGAATAGCTGAAAGGGATCCTTGTAACTGAGAACCAAAAATTATGTACAGCAATCTTACAAAATGATTCAGAAACTCACTTTTAAATCATGATAAAGCAATAACATAGATTAATTATCTAAAATCTCTTTTCTTCGAGTGCATATGAAACTAGACTACAAAAATGTTCAACAAAACACCAAAAGCAAGACAAAATGATAATTATTTGCAAGCAGGATTAATACTGATTTATTAGCACTGCAAAATGAAAAGTTGTTTTTGAAACTTATGAAATTAAGAATTATTTTCTTTCAATTAAATCATTTTTTGACAAAGTCTGCCAATGAATTTCTCACCATTCTAGAACACCTCAAAAACTATTTCACAAACATTTAATATAAAAAAAAAATAGAACCGACTTCAAAATTGCTCTAAAAAGTGAAAAATAATTTTATTCTTTAAACACCATCGATAATGCTTTTAAACATAATTTTTGAAGTTGGCGCAAAAACAAAACGTAAAATCCAGTGTAATCATGCTTCGTTCATATTTTTTTTTCAGAAAAGCATCCAAAGTTACGAACGAAACATTTATATCGCTATTCAAATATGCCGTCATCAATGCATAATGTATGTGATAGTGAAGAAACTGGTCCTGGTTAAATTTATAGTTGTATTTGAGTTATGGCTGTGAATGATTTTATCTATCGTTTTTGCGCCAACTTCAAAAATTATGTTTAAAAGCATTATCGATGGTGTTTAAAGAATAAAATTATTTTTCACTTTTTAGAGCAATTTTGAAGTCGGTTCTATTTTTTTTTTTTTCAAAATTTTTTTATTTCATTCTTTTTAGTGTAAATGTAGGTATTTCAGAAATAATAAGAAGTTACCATCACGAAACTTCACATTTTTTTCTTAAAAATGCTCCATACTAAAAAAAAAAACTATTGACACGCGTTAAACTTTAAGCGATTGGCACTAAAAACTTATCTTTGTTCCTCTCTGGAAATCATGCGTAGTTAATTTAATTACAACCATTTAAGTATTACGTTTTTCCAATTTACATTCCACAGCATCTAAGTTGCTCATGATGCAATCCTGTATTTTCTTACTTAGTCCCGATCATCTGTTATCGGCATAGATGATAATGATAAAAATACTACAGAGTAGTTGAGTCAAACCTAATGGTAGCATTGTGAAGGCTAAGCAGATCCTAATCACTGCATCACCTCGCTTCCAGGTTAGGTTTACCCCAACTATGGAGCAATAGCACTGAAGAAAGGAAGATTTTGATAATTCACATAGGGTTACTATAAATCAGCAGGGTTACTAAAATAAAATTATTTACGCCAAAAATGAGACGACAGCACCAGATTCCCCATTATCGAAATATCCCTTGAAGAAATTTGATGCTTGCTTCAGAGAAGCCTTCATTCAAAATTATCATTACAATTACTATTAATGTTACTGTTATATGGCACCAAACTTTTATAACAATGAGTTTCCTATTGTCGCGTAGATGAAGATAGCGAAGACAATGTGAAAGCCAAATGAAGCGAATACTCGTTAGTCTCAACTCGAGATCTTTATTCAGAACCACGAATGAACGTTACATCTCCTTATATACAACTTGAGAAAGTGCTGGAACTTTCCAGACTTGGAAAGATGCAGAAATTAATAGAAAATTCGAGAAAATACGGGAAACAGTAGAAACGAAATTTTAGTAAAATTCACTTTTTCCTAGTCTGGATTTGAACTCGGGTCGCTCGTGTGGGAGGCGAGAATTCTACCACTGAGCCACCGTTATCCACGGATGAAAAGTGCGAACGCTGCAAAATCATTTAATAGGGAAATTGCATAAAATTTACTGTTTTTTGCCCATAACTTTTTTTCTAAAGAACAAATATGGTCAAACAAAGTAATGGGACCTAAGTTGAGCCATCCCCTATCCATTAAAAAAAGAATCATCAAAATCGGTTCACTAGGTGAGACGCTATGAGTGGACAAACAAAAAAAAAAAAAAAAACATACATACGGTATGAATTGATAACCGCCTCCTTTTTGAAGTCGGTTAAAAATTATATATCAAGCATCAGCCTACTTTTTATATGATACTGTTAAATGTAAACAGTTTTACATTTCGCACATACGCACTATGAGAAATAATACGGCAAATAATCAAATTAAGATTATTGTTTTTTTTTTTCCAATAATTTGACAAGGATTCAGTAAAATGTAAACAATCATTTGGCGTCGATTTGTACCTGTACTGTCGCCAATGTACCTTTAACCAAAATTACGAATTAATGTAAGAATTAGCCAAATTTACAGGCGAACTTTCAGCACGAACAACAATAAAACTAAAGGTATCACAGCATTTAAGATTTCTTTTTCACGCACTATATCAAACAAATAAATAAATAAACATCGAAAAGGATATCTTTACCGTATGTAAGGAGTATGCATGCTTTCGGCAATCGCTGATTAATCAATTCCTTGAAAAAGCGGGAGCGGAAAGGTGTCTGAAACGGGTTCTGAAAGCCCGCGGATTCGAAAATTCATGCTGTCAATAAATGAAACGCTCGATTTTGATTCAAATATTAAAAAAAGGCAAAATGACCCTGTGTTAGAAGAATTAAAAGCAGATTTTTTCTTAAACCTTATTCTCTTTAATACGATTAATTTTAAATTAACCAAAAGATTCCAAGACAACGAAAATTATATTATAGTTTTAATTGATTCAAAATGAATAAAGGAATAAAAACTGATTAAGAAAATGAAAAATAATAAATAAGCAACAAATAACGAACATAAAAAATTGCTTGTTTTTGCTACATTAAATTAAGTTTTATAAAGATTTTTGAACATGGAAATATTTCTTGTATTGATGTCAAAAGCATTATTTATTTATTTTTTTTCTATAAAAGGAGAAAAACACAATTTTCAGATTTAAATGGAACACAAAGTTTAGCGTTAGCTTAAAAATTCCGAAAGGAAATATATGCCTGGGATGCCCACCTACGGGGGGGGGGGATTGTGGGGTGCTCTTAGGGGTGTGGCACCCATGTATATGCAAAGGAAAGTTTGAAAGAGTAATACTAGAAATATGTAGAAGCTTAAAACAAGGTATCCTGTCCAGGCCCAGATCTATACCTTTTGGACCTCCCTGCAACAAAATCTGTATAGCCCCCTCCCCGGAGGCCATCAGTGTATATTTGTATTGTTAAATAAGTCTTAGTGTTAGGTTTTTTTTTTTTTTTTTTTTTTCAATTTTTTTCTTCAATTTCATAGACATTGGACCCTTTAAGACGTGGGGCACTCCACAATGCGGGGATCCTATCTCGCTCCCCCCCCCCACTCCAAAAAAAGAGATTAAGAACCTCTGAATATTTCAATGGTTTAGTGGGCACACCTAGTTAATAGATTAATTTGCATCAAGTTGAAAACTGAAATTATATTAATCAGAGGTCATTTTTATTTGAAACTAGATGCAGATAGAAATATTCAGAAATAAATTGAGAAGTTAAGGGGGGGGCGTGTATTTTGACACATTATATTTTTTCAACATTCGTATATGCATAAGAAACAGATGTCTCCATTGTTTTATATTTATTTCTTAAAAGTACACTATCTACTATTTAAAATTTTCAACAATATTTTTATACCAAAACAATACTAGAATGAAAGGTAGTTAGGTAGTAGACATTTTTTCAATGAAACAAAATTAAAACAATTCAGAGCACCAAGAAAGGACTTGTTTTTATTTTGAATTTTTATGAGAAAGCAAAAACTAAAAATTAAAAACATTTTGGCACGAAGAAAACTCATTTATTTCATGCTAAGTTTTCAGATCAATAGCATGATCTTATTGTTGTAATCTTGTTGTTGTAAACAACATAGATCTCTATTGTTCAATTTATTTTTTGGTGTTATTGTATCTATAAACTTTATTTAAAACACAAAATTTAAAACATTTTCATCCGAAAAAGAAAACATTAGTTTAATTAGAAACTTCAGTCACTAATGGGCTCATCTTCAAAAAACGCAACTTTGCTGTCACATGCCTTTTACAGTTAAAACTAAGGAATAATTTATTATTTTTTAATTTCAGCAAAAATATATCCATTTAAATCTGCCAACAGTTTATTTATTTATTTATTATTATTATTTTTTTTTTGTAATAATTTTTATTTTATTTTTTTATTTTTTTGGTTCACAGCATGTGAATTCTCACCTCCATGTATTAGAATTTAATTGATTCAAAATAAATGAAGAGATAAAAAAAAGGTAAGAAAATGAAAATAAATAAATGAATGACAGATAATGCACATTAGAAATTGCTTGTTTTTGTTTAGGAAAGGCAAGCGTTATAAAGAGTTTTAAATCTAAAAATAATTCTTGTAACCATGGAAAAAGCAATATTACTAATTAAAATGGCTTTAAAAAAAATTGCATGTTTAAGTTTACCCTGTACAATTTTCTGATTTAAATGTGATTAAGTTAAACATTAAATTAAAAATTTGAAAGATAAATATGCAAAGGAAAATTTGAAAGCTTAATATTAGAAATAGGTAAATGATTAAAACGAGGTAACCCCCCCCCCCCAAAAAAAAAGAAAGAAAAGATACCAAGAGCCTCTAAATATTTTAGTGGTTCAGTAGGCACTCCTGGTTAAAATATTAATTTGAATAAAGTTGAAAATTATTACTTTAATTTGATGTAGATAGAAATATTCAGAAATAAATTGAGGAGTTGAGGCGATGTAATTTGAAACATTACTTATTTTAAACTCATATGAATAAGAAACAAATGTATCTATTGTTATTTATTTATTTCTCTGCATCATACATCTGTTACTTAAATTTTGAACAATATTTTCACATCAAAACAATATTATAAAGAAAAGAAAGTAGACATTTTCTTAATGAAACAAAGAAAAAAATCATTCACAGCACCAGTAGAGGACTTGTACTTATTTTCAATGTTCGTGGAAAAGCAATGTTTACATTTAATTTTGACAGAGATTTTGAATACAACTTAGCATGAAGAAAACTCATTCATTCCATACTCTGTCTTCAGGTCATTACCATATAAAGATTACAACAAAAGTATCTAATGTTCAATTTATTTTTTGGTGTTGTTACATCTGTAAACTTTATTTCAAACATAGAACTTCCAACATTTTTACACGAAAAAAAAAAGAGGAAATGAAGACATTTTTCTCAATGAGGCAATTAAAATCAAATTCAGGGTACCAAAACAGGATTTTTAGTTTTTATAAATTTTGGGACAAACTATTATTGTCAATAACTGCTTAAGTAGCAAAATAAGCAAAGATTAATCTTTGTGTTTTCTGAAATGCAACATAACTTCAAAGTATTCATATGTTCAAAATGTGGTTATTATTACCAAATTTTTAAAAATTCTTTACTCCAAAGTATCATTTCCTAAAACTAACAACTATGGACAAAACATAAGTTTAATCAAAAATTTCAGTCACTTATAAGCGTAAAGAAAATAAATTTTGTGTTATAGGCTTTACTCCCATGTACTCAATCAGGGAGTTTCGATTAGACAGGGCAAAATATACTGATGCTTGTAATTTGTTTTCTTTTATACTATTTGTGAAGTGAATTTTTGTGAAAAAAAACCCCTTAATTGAAATAAATTGAATTTTTGTTCAGATTTTTTTCATATAGATTGTAATTCCATTCATTACCCTGTATCATGGATGGATGAACATGACCTTTATTCCAACATCCTGAAAAATGCTTCCAGAACTCAGTCAGAAACAGAACAGGTGCATTGACAGTCGGAAGTGGACTAAGATAACAGTTGCTACCTTCCCTTCTAAAATTGGAGTTATTTGCAGTTATTCAAATCCTGTCCTGTAGTTTAAGTGGGGAGAAAAATCTCTTCTTGAGAGGGGGGGGGTTCTGGATAATTACAGGAAGAGAATAAGCAGAAATGAACTATTCATTTAATGCTGAAATAAGGTATAACAATAAACAAACCTAAATAAATCTTTCATAATTTTATGTATACCCAAATTTTTTAGCCTTGCCTTAAATACCAAAAAATTTATTATAAATCTGAATTGAAAACAATATTTTTACATGACAAACAAGCATAAACCTTAAGAAAGCACTTGTTTTACAAAACAAATTCAAAACTCTAAATTTAGAGAATTGTTGCAAAATTATTGTTTGTTTTACCTCTTTACATTTCAATATTATTATACAAATGAATGATAATAAATTTGATAATAAGCATAACAAATCAGAAATACAGCATTGTTTGTATGAAGAAGATCAAAATTTCATTTAATTACACTATTCAGCATTTAAACACAACATTTTTGTTGGTTTGTATGTCGTTGTTGAAAGTCCAAAGACCATTTCGGCAAAAAATTTCTCGAAGTCATCAGCATATTGTGAACCATAACAAACATGAATGGCATATTATGTATGGAAGTATATTATTTTTTTAAACAACTTCATTAAAGTTTTGATAAAGCTGTCAAGCTAAGAAAACTTGGAAAATGATTTCTGGATATCCTTGTAAACTTAACATTGGAGATCATTCTATTATGCAACTTTTTAAGCAAACAGAACAAGATTATCATGAGTTTTCTAGAAGATCTCCATCAGGGCTATAACTCAACTAGCAGTTGAGCTTTCTTCAAGTTGCAGAATATCTGGAAGAAACTTAAAAAACATTAAAGGCAAATTAATTTAAAAGCAGAAGTAAAACTCTTCAAATGTGCTAAATCATCAATACGGCTAAACACAATTGGCAGGAATGTTTTTTAAAGTAGTTCATAAAATTATAAATGGAAAATAAATAAACACACTTTAATTGAAATAGAGCTGTATTTCAACTACTTTGCATTAAGTGTGTTGTAAAGTTTAATTCAAATAACAGGGTGTGTTTTAAAAACACTTGAAAAAGTAAAACACATATTACAGGGGAATATTTTAATTCATCAATCTCTTTTGACCAGCATAGATTGTATTTTTCATTCATTTATATACATAAAATTATGTATATATTTGTCACTGTGCATCATCTTTGCTCTTAAGAAGAGAAATCATCAGTTTATGATGACTAAAATAAGTAATGAACGTTCGTGATTCTTAATTTTTTAGGAACCGTGAGAAAACTTGCTTGTTTTTTCTGCACCTCACTTAGGAATATCCACAAAAAATTTGTAGGGGGAGGTGGGGTACATTGTACCGGTTCGAATTATTTTAATAATATTAATATATATATATATATTTTTCGGACCAACAAACAGCTCCTATGGTTCTACAAATCTTATAATGAAATCGCATGGCACAGTTATATTGAAAATTTTATTCCAGAAAGTGTTATTTCAGTAGTCCTGAGTAATTTTCAGAAAACTATGAATAAATTTTTTAAATGGTTTTAGTCAAGATTGCAGAAAAAAAATTGAACTCCTGTCTTAAACTTTTACGTAATCGCTACAACCTCATCAAAGCGCTTACTTGTGCTTGTGATTGAAAATATGTGAGTGCATACTATACAAACTAATTATAAACTGTTTTTGTTTGTTTTTAACATATAAATTTAAGTGAAGTAAAAATATAGAGAATGCAATATACTGATGCTTAAAATTCTTTAAAATCAAGCCACATTTTTCAGTAAACTCATTTATCTATACCAGATATTTCAGCTGACCACATGAATCAGTTTTGAAAGCCGTATGTTGGGCACCACTGTTTTAGAGCATTTAAATTCCCCTTTATTTCAATGTTCTACTTCCTGACAAAAGTATTGATTTTCTAAAGCCTTCAACAAATTAAGATAAGCTCTGATAAATTGAATATTTATTTATTTATACATTTATTTTTATGAGTGGTTGAAATAAACTCGGATGCAATTGAATTACTTTTTGAGTGGGCGAGGCAAAATCACGAACATGTAATAAATGAATATAAATAATGAAAGAAACATTACTTTTAAAGTTGATGCATTATAATAATAATATAAGAAAATAAATAACTCTGATTTAAGGAAGCAGTTACTAAAGATTTTCTTTTGCATTGGTTGAAAACATCGGTATATATCAAAATATCCAATATATATCAAAATATCGGATATTTTCGAACCCTGATCTTTAAAGATAATCTCAAAAATCCACGATGACAGTCTTTATTTTAAAATGCAATTCCACACTAGTTAAAATTTAACTTCACATTAATCGAGATAGGATTATTTAAAAATCATTTACCCACCAAATATTGAAATTTTTACGAACTTGATGTGGGGTGAGAGCTTCATGTACTTTATTTTTCTGCTGATCTAGAGGAGTGGAATTCTTCTAAAGTTTGATTCCAAGAAACGGGTTGTGTCATAATGACACACGATAGACGTGAAACATTTTAATTATTCATCAAACACTTTTGAATAGATTGTGTTTCTCATTCATATTATTACATAAAAATTTTTACATGTGTCCACTGATAATGATCATCTTCTTACTTCTTAAGAAGAGAAATGATCTGTTTACGATAACTAAAGTAAGTAGTTACAAATGTACATATTGATCTCCACGCTGCCTGAACGAAGTACATGCAACCATACAAAATGAGAAAGGAAGCAAGAATAGAGAGTAATAAGAGTGTAATGTCTCACTTTTCTCCAATACCTGAAGGCAAGCAAGCCACTGCTTTCCTTCTAACCGACATTGCTTATCCCCACCACTTTTCGTCACACAAAAAGGTTGGATCGTAACTTCAAAGCCCTCGCATAAAAAGTTTCACTTAAAAAATATTTGATTCAGCATTTTATCATGAAAGTATTGATATTTCAACCCGCAAAACTTTAAATGTACCTAATTTCTGACAAACAAGAGCTTTGTGGCTGGGAGGGCTTTTACAATCTCAAAAACTCATGATAACGATCCTGATCTCAAAGGTAATTCAACACCTGTTAAAACTTAATTATGTATCAATCATGGCATAATTACTTAAAAATCATTTTCTCAATAAAAATAAAAAATTTTACGAACCTGAAGCGGGGTGATAGCATGCACTTTATTCTTCAGGTGATAAAGAAAGAGTAGCATGTAAAGGAAATAACTAGGCAACCTAAAAATTAATAAACCCTAATTAGCGCATAATAAAAAGTACCAACACACTACTTGAACCTACCTCAGATCACCTCAGTTTTCTCTTTATGGTGGAACACACAGCGACTGACATGCTTGTTGAATAAAAAAAAAAGTAAATTACCAAAACTACCTACAATTCATTAAATTTTTAATAAAATAGTACATTTTAAATTGGCTCGCTCAACCTAAAAAATCGATAAAAAGTTTACCGTGTATCAAGCAAGTGTTGTACTTCATATCCACCTCAAACGCTTTGGCAAATTCATGTGGTTACATTAATTTCATAATCTAATTGAAATTTTTTTTTACAAATTTCAACTAATAAATATTTGGCAGAAAATCATAACAAATCGTTTAAACTTAAATCTAAATGTTATTAAAAGATACTGTCAGCAAGCATTGAAAGTTCTATAATTTATAAGCATTTTATTTCCTCTGCATCTCCTTTCAAAAAACAAAAAAAAAAAAAATTGACACTGTAAATACTTACGTTGCATAAAGAGAAGATTTAACTTGGAGTTTTATAGCTTGAAGGAATGTTAAAAACGATACATAAGTCAATTTTTGTCAATGATCAGGAAAAATAAAAACCCTAACATTAAAACATAAGTTAAAATGGGTTTTAATATCAAGTCACATTTATTAAAAAAAAAAAATCTGCAACATACAGCATTTATAATAAAAATCACACGTTAAGACATCCTCATGTACATCACAAGTGTATGTTTTGTTTACTTCCACTCGTCGCCAAGCACGAAATTGATCGCGCCAAACCGAATACAGAGATCTATCGTTAAAAAAATTTAATTTACACAATTTAAACTTTCGCCTTATCTTAAAGTGTTGTTTTTCAATAACGTTGTGATTGGAATAATCGATTTAACAGGAAAACTAACTATAAAAGACCCAAATAAAGTGTCAGAAGGGAATTTTAGCACACCGGAACACATATTCTTGATATAATTACGCGATAGTTAAAGAAATAGGAATGGACTCACTCAAGTAACGCTACACACGTATAATTTGAACATTGTAGAACAGTAATATGAGCATTAAAATCTTGGACTCACCTTTAATTTTCCAGATTCTGGGTTTTTCCACAGCACTGTCATACGCTCCATGTTAATCCTACGGGAGAAGAAGAAACACTGCCTCAGGCGGTCTTCGACCAATAGGAAAATGATGCCGCGGCGGACAATAGAAATGATGACGTCGCTCTTGGCCCAAGCACCTGAGGTATATTGGACTAGTCCGGTATTGGAGTGAATCGGGTGAAAAGTTGCATCGTGTGATAATCTTCCTAAAATCATCCTTTACACAGAAAAATCGATCTTTTTAAATGTGCGCAAATAAATGAAATTTTTGGAGCAATTTCATAAGTAAACTTAATTACCTAGCGAGAAAATTGGAGAATTTTACTATAATTTTCAATTATAATACAAAAACATCAACATCGAAACCAAAACATCGATGTTCCGAAAACATCGAAATTAAAACATCGATGTTAAAAACATCGTTGTTTTAACAAAAACATCGATGTTTCCAAAACATCGACATCGATGTCGCACCACTATTTGTTAGCATTAGCTGACGACTAGCTGTTACGTGATCAATCAACCGGTCGCTACCGGTTGAGTTCGTCGAACGTAAGATTAGTATCTCCTTTCACTCAATGGTAAAATTAGATACATGCAAAAACGAATAAAGTCAAGCGTTCAGAATCCACCAGTTATTCCGCGTATGTATTCCGAATGCAGGGTGGTCATTCCAAACTATTCTCGTTTCGAGTTCGAGATTTCCCGTCACGTGATCGATGTTGTCGAAAAAATCTCGCAACGTTGAATTCTGAACAGCTCGCAGCTGTCTCTCGAAGAGGCGCCGATTTTTTCGATTAGTTTGGTCGGCCAGGAGGTACACGTGACTTCTTCCAACCAATGTCCTTTCAGCGCAGCTAGTTTTGTTTTGTTTAATCCTTGCACGGAAAAGCGCGAACTTTGGCGACTGGCACGCTAATGGCTATTCTTCAAAGAATACGTTTTACGTTACAAAGAATCACACCGAAATAATTTTAGATTTTCTTGAAGCAAACCCAGATTCTTAAAAATTAATTCTCCGAGAATTTTTCAAAATAGTACACAAAGGAAAAATGGCCGAGTGCTCCGGTGCAAAAAGCTTAGTCGAATTGCAAAAAGTAAGTCATATTTTTTGCATATTTCAATATTACAGTGTCTAAAACAAAAATCGAGGAGGTGAAAACAGCCAATACATTAATATGATAAAAATTAACCGTAAATTTTGTTGATTTACCCTATAACACCATCTATATTAGTTAGAACGTCTTATATGAAATATATTTTTCCCAAGAAACTATAATTGAAGTAATAATAATAATATGATTAAGGTGAAAAAACAACGTAAATAAAGCACAAATATTCGAGAAAATACAGCATATAGCTATTTCAAGGCTACAATGGAGCCTCTTCATCAGTGCAAAAAGCTCACCAACACAACCAGAAGTTGCGAGAGAACTGACAAAAACCAGGTGGACACCGGTATTTATACCAAAGAGAGCCAACCAATAAGAATACAGGAACATGACAACAAACAACCAATCAGCGAACAGCAAGTACACTCCGGGCTGAAAGCAAGGCAAGAGACAACCAATCAGAAGCCAGGAGACAAAAAGAGTGCGAGACACCAAAGAAACATTAAAGGCAATTATAGAAATTGCTTCCAAATATTATGAAAAAATGGAGTGCTGGAAAAATCATTGACAAGAGAATGAGAATTTTTCCAAATATGGTAAGCTTCCCAGAAATCGAGGTCATAAACCGAAGAACATTTACAAATAATCTTTGCAGATGAAAAATCAAAACAGTGACCAGAAGTCCAACAATGCTGAGCGATGGAAGAACGAGCAAGTTCTTTATGTTTAACATAGTTTTCGTGCTCTTTCAGACGGTGCTGGAGAGCACGTTTAGTCTGTCCAACGTAGCCAAGTCCACACTTGCAGGAGATGCTATAAATACCCCAGTTGCTATGGCAATCAATGGGGTCCTTTAAGTTTGTAAATTTTATCTTATTAACAGGAGAGAAAGCTGTATCGAAACCAAATTTCTTCAAAATCTTTGCAACTTGATGACTAACTTTTGGATAATAAGGCAAAACAATAGTATACGAAGCACTAGAAGCAGAAACCTTTTCAGAATGAGAGGGCTTAATTAACTTATTATAAATTGAATCAATGATGCTAGGAGAATAACCACGATAGAAAGCCACTGCTTTAAGATAAGAAAGCTCAGCATTTAAAGAATTGGAGGAAGAACAGATGTTCAAATTTTTCATAATATTTGGAAGCAATTTCTATAATTGCCTTTAATGTTTCTTTGATGTCTCGCACTCTTTTTGTCTCCTGGCTTCTGATTGGTTGTCTCTTGCCTTGCTTTCAGCCCGGAGTGTACTTGCTGTTCGCTGATTGGTTGTTTGTTGTCATGTTCCTGTATTCTTATTGGTTGGCTCTCTTTGGTATAAATACCGGTGTCCACCTGGTTTTTGTCAGTTCTCTCGCAACTTCTGGTTGTGTTGGTGAGCTTTTTGCACTGATGAAGAGGCTCCATTGTAGCCTTGAAATAGCTATATGCTGTATTTTCTCGAATATTTGTGCTTTATTTACGTTGTTTTTTCACTTTAATCATATTGTAGCACAAAGCTTATATGATAATTTTTCATTTAACTTCGGCTTAAACGGGCCTTTGATCATATTTTTTGCATTTATTATGTCTGATGTGAATAGGTTTTTGTAGTCTTAGACTGAAGAAGTATAGGTTTTTGGATCATTTGTCCTTTCTTTGTTGTTGTAAACGAAAGAGAATTATTCCCAAGTTTATTTCTTTGAAATGTAATCTTTCTTCATCTCCTAAAATTAGAAAAGTGCTTTTCCTCTCCAAGTTAGCTCTGTTAAGAGCTCTTATTCAGGAAACTCGTAGGAAAATTTCTATTATTGAAAATGAGTTGTTTAATTTACATCTCAAACTTTCTAATTCCATCTCTAATTTTGATTTGATTGACAGTAAAAGTTGGAACAGGGTTCTTCAGTCTACTTCTAAGCATAGGTCTATTCATCATAAGAAGTTGGAATCTCTTTTCGCAAATTATGCTGAAAATGCTTCTGATGTTTTCCCTCTGGTGAATCAGAATGTTGTTCTTAATCTTTCTTCCAAACACTTGACTTCAGATCAGCTTAATGCTCTCAAACTTAATAACAATTTTGCTTCTGGTTCAAAACCTTCTTTTCCTAAGTTGGTTGCTCCAATTGAGAAAGCCTTTAGGTTTAGTGCTCTCACTGCTTCTCAAAAGGACTCTATTAGGCATATCATTGCCATTACTGTGGATTTCAATTCCAAATTGACTTCAAATACTTTTAGCAAGCATGCTAATTCTTCCATCAAAGTTTTGTGTTCTGATCCTGATCTAGTAGTTACTAAGGCTGATAAAGGTGGCCAAATTGTTATTCTTGGCAAAAGTTCATATTTAGATAAATGTAATGAGCTCATTGCGGTTGGTCCTTATGTGACACTTCACAAAGACCCTAGTATTAGAGAGGTTAATCTTATTAAAAATGTTGTGAAATCTTCTCCTATCATCAGTGAGTCTTCAAAAAGGTCTTTAACTCCTTCTGTTGCACATTGTGCCAGATTTTATGCTCTACCAAAGGTCCATAAACCCGACATTCCGCTTAGGCCTATTGTTTCAAACATTGGTACTGCTTCATACAAAGTTGCTAAGTATTTAGTTTCTATCTTCTCTTCTCTTTTGGTTAGCAACTCTTTTACTGTCAGAAATTCTGTTCATTTTGTTCAGAAGTTACATTATTTTAAACCTCATGGTTTAACGATGGCTTCTTTTGACGTGAAATCACTTTTCACTAATGTACCGGTTATTGGGGCATTGGATTGTCTTAAATTGAGACTCCAAGAGCATCATTTTTCTAGTTTTGAGATTGAGGAACTCGTTTCACTTACTCGTGTTTGTCTTGAATAGAATACTTTTGTGTTCAATGGTACTTACTTTCGAATGTCTGAAGGTTTAGCAATGGGTAATCCTTTGAGTCCTATTTTAAGTGACATTTCTATGCACTATTTTGAGACTAAACTTTTTGAAACCATAACGTTTCCGTTCTATGTTCGTTACGTTGACGATTGCTTTGTTTTGCTTGGCCAAAACCATGTTGATAATGAATTTTTACTTTCTACTTTAAATTCTATTGAGCCTTGCATCCAATTCACTATTGAAATGGAAACTGATAGTCCTCTTTCATTTTTGGACGTCTTGATTACTAAAAGTAATGATGAATTTATGACTTCGGTGTTTCGTAAGCCTTTGGCTGTTACACTACCTCCTCACAAATGTTCTTCTCATCCTCCAAACCAAACGTTGGCCTCATTCAAGGCTTTTGTGTTCCGTGCTTTGAACATCTGTTCTTCCTCCAATTCTTTAAATGCTGAGCTTTCTTATCTTAAGGCAGTGGCTTTCGATCGTGGTTATTCTCCTAGCATCATTGATTCAATTTATAATAAGTTAATTAAGCCCTCTCATTCTGAAAAGGTTTCTGCTTCTAGTGCTTCGTATACTATTGTTTTGCCTTATTATCCAAAAGTTAGTCATCAAGTTGCAAAGATTTTGAAGAAATTTGGTTTCGATACAGCTTTTTCTCCTGTTAATAAGACAAAATTTACAAACTTAAAGGACCCCATTGATTGCCATAGCAACTGGGGCATTTATAGCATCTCCTGCAAGTGTGGACTTGGCTACGTTGGACAGACTAAACGTGCTCTCCAGCACCGTCTGAAAGAGCACGAAAACTATGTTAAACATAAAGAACTTGCTCGTTCTTCCATCGCTCAGCATTGTTGGACTTCTGGTCACTGTTTTGATTTTTCATCTGCAAAGATTATTTGTAAATGTTCTTCGGTTTATGACCTCGATTTCTGGGAAGCTTACCATATTTGGAAAAATTCTCATTCTCTTGTCAATGATTTTTCCAGCACTCCATTTTTTCATAATATTTGGAAGCAATTTCTATAATTGCCTTTAATGTTTCTTTGGTGTCTCGCACTCTTTTTGTCTCCTGGCTTCTGATTGGTTGTCTCTTGCCTTGCTTTCAGCCCGGAGTGTACTTGCTGTTCGCTGATTGGTTGTTTGTTGTCATGTTCCTGTATTCTTATTGGTTGGCTCTCTTTGGTATAAATACCGGTGTCCACCTGGTTTTTGTCAGTTCTCTCGCAACTTCTGGTTGTGTTGGTGAGCTTTTTGCACTGATGAAGAGGCTCCATTGTAGCCTTGAAATAGCTATATGCTGTATTTTCTCGAATATTAGTGCTTTATTTACGTTGTTTTTTCACCTTAATCATATTGTAGCACAAAGCTTATATGATAATTTTTCATTTAACTTCGGCTTAAACGGGCCTTTGATCATATTTTTTGCATTTATTATGTCTGATGTGAATAGGTTTTTGTAGGCTTAGACTTAAGAAGTATAGGTTTTTGGATCATTTGTCCTTTCTTTGTTGTTGTAAACGAAAGAGAATTATTCCCAAGTTTATTTCTTTGAAATGTAATCTTTCTTCATCTCCTAAAATTAGCAAAGTGCTTTTCCTCTCCAAGTTAGCTCTATTAAGAGCTCTTATTCAGGAAACTCGTAGGAAAATTTCTATTATTGAAAATGAGTTGTTTAATTTACATCTCAAACTTTCTAATTCCATCTCTAATTTTGATTTGATTGACAGTAAAAGTTGGAACAGGGTTCTTCAGTCTACTTCTAAGCATAGGTCTATTCATCATAAGAAGTTGGAATCTCTTTTCGCAAATTATGCTGAAAATGCTTCTGATGTTTTCCCTCTGGTGAATCAGAATGTTGTTCTTAATCTTTCTTCCAAACACTTGACTTCAGATCAGCTTAATGCTCTCAAACTTAATAACAATTTTGCTTCTGGTTCAAAACCTTCTTTTCCTAAGTTGGTTGCTCCAATTGAGAAAGCCTTTAGGTTTAGTGCTCTCACTGCTTCTCAAAAGGACTCTATTAGGCATATCTTTGCCAATACTGTGGATTTCAATTCCAAATTGACTTCAAATACTTTTAGCAAGCATGCTAATTCTTCCATCAAAGTTTTGTGTTCTGATCCTGATCTAGTAGTTACTAAGGCTGATAAAGGTGGCCAAATTGTTATTCTTGACAAAAGTTCATATTTAGATAAATGTAATGAGCTCATTGCGGTTGGTCCTTATGTGACACTTCACAAAGACCCTAGTATTAGAGAGGTTAATCTTATTAAAAATGTTGTGAAATTTTCTCCTATCATCAGTGAGTCTTCAAAAAGGTCTTTAACTCCTTCTGTTGCACATTGTGCCAGATTTTATGCTCTACCAAAGGTCCATAAACCCGACATTCCGCTTAGGCCTATTGTTTCAAACATTGGTACTGCTTCATATAAACTTGCTAAGTATTTAGTTTCTATCTTCTCTTCTCTTTTGGTTAGCAACTTTTTTACTGTCAGAAATTCTGTTCATTTTGTTCAGAAGTTACATTATTTTAAACCTCATGGTTTAACGATGGCTTCTTTTGACGTGAAATCACTTTTCACTAATGTACCGGTTATTGGGGCATTGGATTGTCTTAAATTGAGACTCCAAGAGCATCATTTTTCTAGTTTTGAGATTGAGGAACTCGTTTCACTTACTCGTGTTTGTCTTGAATAGAATACTTTTGTGTTCAATGGTACTTACTTTCGAATATCTGAAGGTTTAGCAATGGGTAATCCTTTGAGTCCTATTTTAAGTGACATTTCTATGCACTATTTTGAGACTAAACTTTTTGAAACCATAACGTTTCCGTTCTATGTTCGTTACGTTGACGATTGCTTTGTTTTGCTTGGCCAAAACCATGTTGATAATGAATTTTTACTTTCTAATTTAAATTCTATTGAGCCTTGCATCCAATTCACTATTGAAATGGAAACTGATAGTTCTCTTTCATTTTTGGACGTCTTGATTACTAAAAGTAATCATGAATTTATGACTTCGGTGTTTCGTAAGCCTTTTGCTGTTACACTACCTCCTCACAAATGTTCTTCTCATCCTCCAAACCAAAAGTTGGCCTCATTCAAGGCTTTTGTGTTCCGTGCTTTGAACATCTGTTCTTCCTCCAATTCTTTAAATGCTGAGCTTTCTTATCTTAAGGCAGTGGCTTTCGATCGTGGTTATTCTCCTAGCATCATTGATTCAATTTATAATAAGTTAATTAAGCCCTCTCATTCTGAAAAGGTTTCTGCTTCTAGTGCTTCGTATACTATTGTTTTGCCTTATTATCCAAAAGTTAGTCATCAAGTTGCAAAGATTTTGAAGAAATTTGGTTTCGATACAGCTTTCTCTCCTGTTAATAAGATAAAATTTACAAACTTAAAGGACCCCATTGATTGCCATAGCAACTGGGGCATTTATAGCATCTCCTGCAAGTGTGGACTTGGCTACGTTGGACAGACTAAACGTGCTCTCCAGCACCGTCTGAAAGAGCACGAAAACTATGTTAAACATAAAGAACTTGCTCGTTCTTCCATCGCTCAGCATTGTTGGACTTCTGGTCACTGTTTTGATTTTTCATCTGCAAAGATTATTTGTAAATGTTCTTCGGTTTATGACCTCGATTTCTGGGAAGCTTACCATATTTGGAAAAATTCTCATTCTCTTGTCAATGATTTTTCCAGCACTCCATTTTTTCATAATATTTGGAAGCAATTTCTATAATTGCCTTTAATGTTTCTTTGGTGTCTCGCACTCTTTTTGTCTCCTGGCTTCTGATTGGTTGTCTCTTGCCTTGCTTTCAGCCCGGAGTGTACTTGCTGTTCGCTGAATGGTTGTTTGTTGTCATGTTCCTGTATTCTTATTGGTTGGCTCTCTTTGGTATAAATACCGGTGTCCACCTGGTTTTTGTCAGTTCTCTCGCAACTTCTGGTTGTGTTGGTGAGCTTTTTGCACTGATGAAGAGGCTCCATTGTAGCCTTGAAATAGCTATATGCTGTATTTTCTCGAATATTTGTGCTTTATTTACGTTGTTTTTTCACCTTAATCATATTGTAGCACAAAGCTTATATGATAATTTTTCATTTAATAATAATAATAACTTTAAAAAAATAATGATACTAAAAAAAAAAAAAATTAACCCTCATAAATGCAGACGAAAAAATACAAATAGTTCGTAATCGTGGACTGAATATTATGTTGTTGCCGTGTCTAATGAAGTGCAGAGTGCGAAAGGTTTAGAGGCATTCAAAAGTCTTGATGAAAAA
This sequence comes from Uloborus diversus, assembly GCF_026930045.1. Classification (NCBI taxonomy): domain Eukaryota; kingdom Metazoa; phylum Arthropoda; class Arachnida; order Araneae; family Uloboridae; genus Uloborus; species Uloborus diversus. The sequence continues at coordinate 139,425,813 of NC_072733.1, read as the reverse complement.
ATCTGCTAATTCAAATTGAATAAAAAAAAAACACTAAAATGCAGGGAGGGGGGTGTTAGGGCATGGCGCTGACTGCGCCATTGAAATTTTTAAAGGGGGTTGAGGGGTATTTTTTTATTTGGCGGGGCTCTTGCTTTTGGAGGGGGGAGTCTTCCGGATATTTGGGGGGAGGAGCACCCCTACAAAATGTAAAAGGTTTGTTGTGCTAATTGAGCTTTTGGGGATGGGAGCAGACATAACAGAATATATAATCTTCCATATTAGGATTAGTAATGTAAAAACCAACCCTCCCCCCGCTCCCAGTTGCAATTATAACAAAAATCTCAGTTTCAAAGACATGTTCCAGATTTTTTTCTCTTCTCCTTTAAAACTATAATTTAATAAGCATATACTAAATAAAAAGTATTACTTCTTCAATATCCCTGTTTTCAAATTCCATTTTTTCTAGGTATTGTTTTCCAAAGATATCCTCAAAACAGTACTTTTCTAGTTTTCTTTTTAAAAACAAGCAACTTGTACCTATGATTACACAATTCCATCTTTATTTTCAAGATTAAAAAGTCAAAACAGTAATCTTGGTTACAAGAGCAGTTTAAAATAAATAAATACTCTGCTTCTGTAAATGTATATTGAAAAATATTCGTAAAAGGAATACATTTTTCAATCATTATTTCAATTCAGCTGAAAAAGAACTTTAATGTTCAACCCAAAGGAAAGATCCTAAATTGAAGAAGAAAAGAAAAAAAGGAGCATTTTGAAGCATTCTCTTTTCCTTGAAAAGCATCATATTATATAGCAGCCAATTTACAAATGCTCACAGTATAATCGAATACGGCCCAGACAATCACCAATCTTTAAAAGTCATCTATAAGAGATCCACTAGATATAGAACTAGAGATGAGGCAAATCCAGATGATGACTATAAGATGTCCGAATGTCTAAATGAATATCTACCAGTGGTCGAAAGGTTGCACTTTTTTGACTCCCTCTGACGTCGAAAATATCTAGACGTTCCGCGGCGATCTCAGAGATATCCAGGGGATATTCTGGATATCTCAAAGACATCCGGAGGATGTTTCTTGCATATTCATAGGATGTCATGTCCAGATAGCTTTTGGATGTCTTAATAACTGGTTATTGATATCGATTTTTGATCCTGTAGATGTATAGAAGACATAAGAAACGATGTTTCATAGATTTAATGTTTTTAAATATATTTTAAAGCTGTAAACAAATTTACAGGTTTAAAACAAGCAACTTATTGTATATTAATAAATAAGTTATTTGTAAATATCTTAGTTTTACATTCTCAATGCAGTTATAAGATCCATTTTACTGATAATTATGAATAAAAGTGTTGATATTTGTAAATAACTTATTTATTGATATATGAAAAAAAAGTTGTGATTTTGAAACTAGTAAATTTGTTTACAGCTTTAAAATATATTCCACAAAAATTAATAAGTTATAAAGTCGGCATTCATTACTTATTTATACTTTTCTTCTTTTTTCAAAAATCTTCAACAGATGGGTTTTCATTCTATGTGTACCTATGAAATATTTTTTTTTTTTTTTTTTTGCATACTGTTCCAGATTTTCCCCAATTAACTCCGCCCCCCCCCCTCCTTGCTAAAAAACAAAGAAGCAAGATGATTTTTTTTTCCTTGTTTTAAATTCAAGTCTCAGTTTTGTGACTGCTGGATTTAGTAGTCTTTTTTTTTAATGATTTATGTTTTAAAGAAATTTACAATTTAAAAAGTGGTAACTCTTTGGTGTCAATGAATAAATAATCTATTAAAAACAACAATTTTTCAAATAATAATTTGGATAAATGTTAATAACTGCAGTTAAGTGCAAAAGGTTTAACGCTTTAAGTAATTTATTTGTGACACCATGAGTAACCATTTTTTAAACTCATAAAGTTGTTTACATTTTTAAAAGAATACATTTGTTACAAATTCTGTAAATAGTAATTATTGTAGGGACGTAACCTGTAAATAGTTTCCCGTAATGAATATACAACCCCCTTTTCATTCGGCTAAATTATACGACCCCTATTTTCTTTCTTTTCATTGATAACGGTCTACTACTTTACAGAAGCGTGTGGAATATTTGAGAAATTTCTTTTCGGTGTATTTAAGCCGTTAGCGATGGATAAACAGTTAGTTTCGATTCAGATTTCGAACTGAGTGTGTGTATTAGCTCTGTTTATAGCGAGGCATTTCGCTGTGTTGTTTTCGTATTTGGAAGTAAATACGTGTGTAAACGTTGAGTTTACGGTGTTGCGTGATAATTGCTTAATTGCTGATGAATAATTTTGCAGTTGTTGACGATCTTTCCTGTACATAGTGTAAATAAATTTCCTGTGCTTTTATCAAGAACTGTGTCTTCATTTCAAAAAAGTGGAAGTCGCACCGAATCCGTTACAATTTGGCGCCCAACGTGGGGCTTCTTCTGGACTTTCTTGGAGTAAGTGTGACTTTGGACATTTCTTCATAAAGACTGTTTGAATTTATAGACTTTGTTTTTATGGTGATTACTCGCGCAATGGATGACCAATTAAAACAACTTCTGGAAGCAATTAATGCTGTGAAAAGCGACCTGACTGAAAATATGGCGGCTAATCAAGAACAATTAAAAAGTGATTTGACTGCAAGTCTTACTGCAAATCAAGAACAATTAAAAAATGACATGGCGGCTAATCAAGAACAATTAAAAAATGAATTGGCGACTAACCAGGAACAGTTAAATAGTGATTTAACTGCTAAAATTACTACAAGTCAAAATGAAATAAAAAGTGACCTAACGTCGATGAAAACCATGATGGAGAATCAACTAACCGCCATGGGAGATAAAGTTGATGCTCTGGAAGAAAAATTTGATACTGTGGAAGAGCGTATCGCCAGTGTGGAAAATAAGTTGGAAGAAGAAGACAAGAAATTTACTTCATTTAAGGAAGAAATAATTAAAGACATGGAACGGAGATTGGCGACCGCGGAAAGCAGCTCTGTACAGTTTGGCGCTCCCACATCTGTTGCTCGACCGTCCATTAAACTGGCCACATTTGATGGGAAAAGTTCGTGGCAGGTATACAAGACCCAATTCATGATAGTGGCGGAAGCGAACGGATGGGACTCTGCTACCAAGGCCTGCCATCTTGCAGCATCCCTGAGAGGTGACGCAGCGGACATTCTTCAGACCCTTCCGGACAGCCAGCGCCTGGATTTCGCCGCCCTCACATCTGCGTTGGAGCTTCGCTTCAGTGAGAAGTGCCAGAAAGATTTCAGCCGACTCCAGTTGAAGTCCCGTTTCCAGAAAACCGGGGAGACCCTGCAAGAGCTAGCGGCGGACGTCGAGAGACTGTCTCATCTTGCTTTTTGCGACTGTCCTGCGGATGTTCGAGACAACCTGGCACTCAACTACTACATCGACGGGGTTCGAGATCCGGAAATCCAGAAAGCTCTACGGATGGCGGATGTCAAAGACCTGAGTTCTGCTGTTGTGTATGCGATGAAGTTGGAGGCCGCCCAGCAAGCAACCCGCAAGGATCGCCATTCAATCCGCGGCGTGAAAACTGATGAGCCTGATCCGGTTTCGTCACGCTTTGCTGAACTGGAAAAGCAAATAAAAGAAATTGCAGGAATCCTCAAAAGGACTTCGGCTCCCAAGTACCAAAATGGACAATCACTTAAGTGCTGGAAATGTGGCGGCGAGGGTCACTTACGAAGAAACTGTGAAGCTCGCCAAGAAACCAGAGGGAAGAGCACCTCTCCCTCCCAGGTCCAGGAAAACTAAGCCATGGCAATCTCGCGGGGCGGAGGTCGCCAAATTGGAATGAGCCCCATCTTAAAGTTTTCCAGATTTCATCGACGAGTGGCGGCAGTAATGGACTGTTTGTTTACGCATATGTAAACGGGTTTCCATGCGAACTGATTATTGACACTGGAGCCAATGTTACAATCATTAGAACAGATGTGGCTCGTCAATTTGGACTCAACATTCTATGGACGCCGCCCTGCGTTACCCTCCAAACTGTGACAGGTGACAAGATCGAGATTGAAGGTAAAGTAAACTTAGAAATTGTGTTTGGAAATGCCACTTACCATCATACGGCATTCGTTGCTGCTATCACAGACCCCTTCATTCTCGGATTGGACTTTTTAAAGAAGTATGACTTCAACCTCGACTTCAAGACAAATGAGCTGCACTCGATGAGAGAAGACATAGCCGTTTTCCCCGCAGAAAGTGATGTGAAATCCGCTCATCAAATAATAGCCCAAACAGATTTATCGATTCCCCCCTAGTAGCACAAAAAACCGAACGACGTAGAAAAACTTTCAAAACCAATATAGAACTATATTTTCACCGACGTCGAACTACTTAAAAACTTGCCACTTCCGTTACGTTCACGAATATCGGCCCTGAACATTCAGGAATAACGGTCCTGAATATTCAGAAATAACGGTTCTAAAACCGATCGACGTAGAAAAATTTTCAGAAACTACATAGAACTATATTTTTACCCGACGTCGAACTACGTAAAAACTTGTCACTTCCGTTATGTTCACGAATATCGGCCCTGAACATTCAGGAATAACGGTGCCGAATATTCAGAAATAACGGTTCTAAAAACCGATCGACGTAGAAAAAGTTTCAAAAACTACATAGAACTAGATTTTCACCGACGTCGAACTACGTAAAAACTTACCACTTCCGTTACATCCACGAATATCGGCCTTGAACATTCAGGAGTAACGGTTCTATATCGTCACCCCAATTGCTATAAGGCGACGTCATTTTTTCCATTTTTTTAGATACAATAATTTATAAATAAAGAGTTTTTACACTTCTTTCAAAACATATTCATCAAAATAGAGGTTCATTTTATTAAGTGAGAAGGTTTTGTACTATTGCTCGGCACAAGCATGCAATTTCATACATCAGATGCATTTGTGTTCAAGATACATGAAGCTTAAGCATTTTCCCGATTTTATTCATGTGAAACCGTGCTTTCTATTTACGTACTTAAAGTACAATGAAATATTAAGAAAAAACCCTTTAAAAAAAGGAGAAAATAAACTTTTTAACTCAATATTGAAAGAAAATTAACCTTTTTCTAAAATTCTTAAACAAAAAAACAAGTAAATTGAAACTTAATAAATGATAATAAATAAACTAGGATTAAATAAGACGGTTAAAATCTTTCACGTTTTGTAACTATGATGGCTTCTGCATTTTGCAGTATAATACAGCAAAAATTTCAGAAATAATTTCTGCTTAACATTTTTTGTCAGTAAATAAAAAGTAGTAAAAATAAAGCTTTCTTACAGTAAAAAAAGTCAACCTTCAAATTCCAATAAATATAAAATAATCATTAAATATATCTTACTTATTATGCATAAATCACCATAATATACCTATAAATGACATCTTCAATAAAACAATAACCACATCAGTAAGAGTATACTTATGTTTTTTCTAAGCATGAGACTATAAACTGAAATTGTACTTTTTCAGGAATACTTTTTAGTAGTAATTTTTAAAAGCATTAACAGAGGAATGAGGAATTGAGGCTTTTAGATTTTCTTTCATGCAAGGCATGAAATTACTTAGTAGTTTCTCAGTTTTTGGGAATAAAGTTGTTATTCAAGAGTCAAAGACTACTCGTAGCAAAATAAAGAGTAGAAGCAAAACTATTTCTTAAAATATTTATTAAAAACGAATTAAACAGAACTGGTTTACATAGTATATACAGGAAACACTGCATCAGCTGTAAATATATGAAGTCAATTAAACACACTAAGGTAAAGACCGGAGCAACAAAATCTAATCATCCATTCACCATGGAGAATTGGGATTGTTCCCAGCACTCAATCCTTTCCACACTGAAGTCTTCAGAATACTTAACCAAATCTTGTTTTCACGTATTGAAATAGCATAGGGAGCACCAGCTAAAAAACATATAAGAATTAAAAACATTAAACATTTTTTACTGTACAAAATAATAAACCATCAATTTTTGGCTATTTTGTGATAGATTATGGAAAAGACATGGAGAATTATTTTTCCTACTTATCGATAACTTACAGTCGACTGTATACCAAGTAAGAACAATCTGTTTTTAGACAGTCACAGGGGAGAATTGAATTAGTCATGTTGATTGTACCAGTAATGTAATGTTAAAATTGCAAAAAATGCACTTTGCTTTGAAATAGTATGAATGGCTCAGCCAAGGAGTTTTGGAGCCGAACCTCCCGAATAGAACTCTCAATTTCAACACATATAGCAGGGTTTAGTTTTTTACCAGGACATGGAAAAAAACTAGGTTTTTTGCAGGTAGAAACTGTGGTGAAAACCTAGAAAATACTGTCAGCCCTGCGTAATCAGGTAACAGTTGAATGAATACCCAGCTTATATGAATAAAACCCCTCTAAACATCTTGGAACCAAATATTTCTCCACAGACGCAATGTTAAAGATCCCCCCTTAATCGAATAATTTCCCCCAATAATTAAATAATATTGATTAGCTTTTGTTAATATTTTTGTTGAGAAAAATTTTGAACTGACTAGATCTAGATCTTTTGAACTATCTAGATATAAGCTAAGAACAGCTATTGACGTAAAAATGTAAAACAATAATTTTCGCTATCAATAGGAGAGGAAACATTCATTTTCCATCAAAATAACTCTTCTAATCCACCTAATTTCTTTTGTCGTTGAGAAATATACACGTTTCAGACAGTAATAAATTGATAAATACAGTACGCTCTTGGTGTCACGAAATCGAAGGAACAGTAAAATATATATATATAGGCAGAGTTTTCGACATAACAAGGTCATAATCATAATAAAATACTATTCTAAAAATTAGTCATGATCACTAAAAATAAGTGTAAATATGTAACGAAAAAAAGTCTTAGTTGAGAATAACAATTGAAATTTTTTAAATGAGTCAAAATTAGAGAAAAAAGAATGCTCTAGTGAAGTAGCAAAACATAATAATTATCACGACTAAACTTCGCAAAGATTTCGAATACCAAATTGCAGAATGGTTTCAAATGAGATTCAAGCGCCCCAACACAAAAAAAGGTGCTCAAAAGATTGCACCATTCCTTGTGTCTCTAAAGGGGGTCATCTCCCCTTTTATGGAGGTGAAAATAGAGTCAAAAGGTCCAACCAAATGGTGTGAAAAGTTTTAGGTACGTACGTTTTTTAGGCTTCTCTGCAGGCTTGGCAAAGTATCGGACACTACGGTAAAAACCCTGGTTTTTACCGTCCTGTCCAAAACTATATTTATAGAAAAATTTTAGTTTGTGACAAAACATCAAAAACAAAATAAAATGTGTCAAAGAAATGTTTTATACTGAACATTTATTCAATGTGAACATTCAACTTATTTATGCAGCTGATTTTAATCTAATTACATAGAAGTTAAATTCTTGATTAAAATTTTAATTTTTATGCATTAATTATTTATTTTTTTTGATAAAGTAATCAAATTTCCCTATGTTTATACATGTGCAAATGAAAGTGGGGTTGGCAAGGTTTATATTCAAGTATAAATATATATGTATTTATACAACTGATTTTAATCTAATTATGTAGAAATTAAATTCTTCATTAAAAATTTCAATTTGTATGCATGTGTTTTTCCCAGCCATAAACCAAATTTTTTGACATTTGTGCATGTGTACAAAAGAAAATGTTCAAAATATTAGTGAAATAATCGACTTAAATGCAAAATTTTTTACAGTTATAGGATGTATTTGTTGCGATTTGCCGTAAGAGGGCGTGTTCCTCACCTATTTAAGCAAGTTGTCTTGTATCTTTTGGCTTATGTTATGTTATGTTAAGCTTATGTTGGTGATGTTATGTTACATCAGTTGAAGGGAGCCGCCAGCCCTCATAATACTGGCAAGAACGAGCACTGCCTCGTTATCTTCATTCTCTTTTAAGTTTTAAATAAAAGTTAGTTTTTAAATTAGTGTTGATTTTTGGAACCACCGATAAAGCTACACAAGTCAAATGTTATATGGTGCATTACGGCCACGAATGGAGCTGCTATGAATTTGAGTAAAAGAGAATGCACAGTGAATTAAAGCTTCTACAGAAACTAAGGTAGGCTCATAAACTTCATTATTCAGTTTATCTCAAGTTTCAATTGTACGAAAATAAGTTTAAAAAAATGACTTCAATCCAAGAACTGGAAAGCGATAAGTTTCAAAAACTTACAGCAAAGAGAACTGTTTTGCGAAGGTTAACTACTCAATTAGTCAATCAAATTGAGAAAAAGTTAAAACATGTAGGTGAAATTGATGAAGCAGAATTACGCGACGATTATGAACTTTTAATTGCAAGGTCTAACGGATTGACAGCGCTTGATAGCGAAATGTTAGAATTTATTGAACTCGAACAAATAGAGAAAGAAGTAACTTTAAATGATGAATACGAAGCTAAATGCCTAAAGTTTTCTAAAAGAATATTGCGTCATTTAGAAGATAAAAATAAAGGCAGTCGAAATTTAAGTTCTTCAAGCAACCAAAGTACAAATGCTAGAATTAATGAAAACTCTAGACAAGGTTCAGTTAAATTACCTAAGCTAGTTATAGAAAAGTTCTCAGGAGATCCAAAGCATTGGCAAAGTTTTTGGAACAGCTTTGAAAGCACAATAGACAAAAATGAAACAATTTCAGAAGTCGAAAAATTCGCGTATTTAAAAGCCCTTTTAATCGGTCAGGCAGCTAATGTTGTGTCTGGATTCGATCTTTCAAGCGAAAACTATGATAATTGTAAAGAAATGCTAAAAAATAGATTTGGCAAACGAGATATCATAATTAATTCTTTTATGAACAAAATAATTAACTTAGAAGAGGTTAAGAGCTCTTCCAATGTTCAAGCGCTACGGAGAATTCATGACGAAATTGAAATCGCTTTTAGAAATTTAGAGGCAATGAATGTAGAATCTAAATCTTTCGGACTCTTATTAATGCCTATTTTGCAAAAAAAGCTACCTCATGATTTAATACTGCAATTTAACAAGCAGAGAGAGGACGGTGATATTGAAATTTCTGAATTCATTTCATTTTTAAAGAAAGAAGTGGAATGTCGGGAAATTACTTTAGCAGCATGTAATGAAAATAAAGCTTCGACAATTTCTAAAGGTTATAGTAATCAAAAGAATGTTAGTAAAAGGTACGATAGAGATATTGCTACAGCCAGTGCATTGAATACTTCCGTAAATCAAGTATGCATCTTCTGCCAAAATGCGCATAGTTCCTACAAGTGTAACATTCGTGCAACGGAAAAAATAAAACAGCTTAAAACGAATAACAGATGTTTTAAATGTTTTAAGAAATTTCATTTGAGTAGGGTTTGTAATGATAAAAGTGTTTGTTTCAAATGTAATGGGAAAAATCATCATGAATCGATTTGTTTCAGAAACAGTGACGAACGTTCTAACTCAAGTAAATCTTTAGAGCAACTTAAAACTTCGGAAAATACTTTAGTCGCTTCTAATTCAAATAATGAATCTGTAGTTCCTAACGTAAATGCAAACGCTTTTGTTTCTCAGAACTGTAGTAATGCTTTGAGCGCGGAAAATGTATTGCTACAAACGTGTACTGTAGTAATTTGTACAGAATCAGACTCTAAAACTACGCGTGCAGTTTTGGACCAAGGTAGTGAACGTTCTTTCATAAAAGACACTTGGGTTAAATCTTTGAATTTGAAACCCATACGCACTGAGAAACTATCAGTTTTCGCATTCGGAGCGGAAAAACCCATTGTTAAAAATTATCCTGTGGTAGTAATTGAACTTTGCGACATGGAGTTGAAAAACAAAATAAGATTAGAATGTTTGGTAACCGACACAATTTCCTCATGTCCTGTGAAGGGTCCAAGTTTACGCTCACTCGAAAAAATGCAGTGCTTGGGACTAAAGCCGGCCGATATTGTAGATAATGTCTCCGATTTACGACATTTGGGGGTATCAATTGGGGCCGACAAATTTTGGGATGTAGTGTTGACAGCGAGAAAACGCATAAATAGAGATCTTCAGGCCGTTAACTCTATATTTGGGTGGTTTTTAGTGGGTTTAGACAGAAATACGTTTAGGCAAGCCAACTTTTCGAAGCATTCAAATGTATCGGTAGGAAATGCAATTGTTTTAAATGATTTAAGAATATTTTGGGAATTGGATTCTATGGGTATAATTGAAGAATCTAGTAAATATTCCAAAAAAGATGAAGATTTAATTCATCGCTTCGAAACAGAATTGCGATTTGTAGACGGGAGATACGAATGTAAATTACTTTGGAAAACCACAACTGACGGTCTCGAAAATAATTTTGAGGTAACTAAAAGACGCTTTGAAACTTTAAAACAAAAACTGGATAAAACTCCAGAAATATTAGCGAAGTATAAGGAAATAATAGAACAGCAGTTAAACGAAAATATAGTTGAGAAATGCGCTAATGAAATCAAAGATAAAGATTATTATATGCCCCACAGAGCAGTCATTCGTAATAGCGAAACGACGAATGTTCGTATCGTATTTGATGCATCTTCTAAATCTGAAAATTGTAAATCCTTAAATGATTGTTTAGAAATTGGTCCTAACTTGAATCCGTCCGTTCTTGATATTATTCTTAGGTTTCGGGAGCATGAAATAGCATTTAGTGGAGACCTAGAAAAAGCGTTTTTGATGATTGGGATAGCTAAACAAGATCGGGATTTTTTGAGATTTCTCTGGTTTGGGGAATCAAACGAACAGTTCAAAATTTTGCGTATGTGCTGCACGCCGTTCGGTACCAGTATTAGCCTTTTTATACTAGCCGCTACTATTAAATATCATATTAAAAAATATAAAATGAAAAACCCTGATGCATTTGAAATGCTTAATTCATCAATTTATGTAGATGATTTGTTTTATGGTGCTAAAACGGTGGAAGATGCATACAAATTGTCTGTAGATGCAGTAAATATTTTCCGTGACGCGGGAATGAATTTGAGAAAATTGAAATCGAATTCAAATGAACTTAATGCTTTGTGGCTCAGGGATAATATTAAACAGGACGAACATTTGAGTAAGAAATCAAAATTTTTAGGCATGAATTGGAATCCCATTAATGATGCTATCAATTTAGAGCTAACTGCTGTAATTGAATCTGTGAAAAGCAAACTAGACGACACAAAAAGGACAGTTTTAAGAACTGTAGCTAAAATATTCGATCCAGTGGGATTTCTTCAACCTTTTACTGTGCGGATGAAGATATTGTTACAAGATATTTGGCTGTCAGGTCTAAGCTGGGATGAAAGTCTTCCTAGTGCTTTAAAAGGAAGGTGGAATAATTGGTGCTCAGAACTTGAGTTCTTAAAAAATCTGACTTTCCCAAGGAAATTCTTCAGTGAGTCTGATTACACGAAACTGAGCATTCACATTTTTTGCGACGCCTCTCCTAGAGCGTTTGGAGCGGTTGCTTATTTTAGATACTCTAATAGTTACGGGGAGATTAAAACTTCCTTCATAATGGCCAAGGGTAGAGTTGCACCTTTGAAAACTTTATCTTTGCCAAGATGTGAGCTAATGGGAGCTCTTATAGGTTCTCGATTAGCGAAATATTTAAAAGGCATTTTCCCGAATTTAACCGAAAATCTGTATTGTTGGAGCGATTCAACAATTGTACTACACTGGCTAAGAAGATCTCCAAATGAGTGGAAGCCCTTTGTTAGCAATCGCGTAGCAGAAATTCAGGCAATTTGCAGTCCAAATCAGTTTTTCTACTGCGATTCAAGAAATAATCCAGCAGATATGTTAACAAGAGGAGAACAAGCTGAAACAATGGCTTCTAGTCCACTGTGGCGAAATGGACCTAGTTGGCTTACCGAATCCGAAGAGTTATGGCCAAAGAAAATAGCAAAGTTCAACGAGGGAGAAATGTCCATTGAAAGCAGAAAATCGCGAAACGTCCTACAAATTTCTGCTAATAGTGAACCCAAGCAATCTGATAGTTCACTATTTGATTTAGATGAATTCGGCACTTTGAAGAAAGTGTATCGTATTACCGCATGGATAATGAGATTCATCAATAACTGCAAACCAAAATCTGAGAAGTTGTGTGGACCAATTGCAGCAGAAGAAATTATGACTGCAGAAATATTTTGGAGTAACACCACGCAAATGGAACACTTCAAAAAGGAAATTGAAACCCTATCCGATGGAAAGAATATCGACAAAAATTCCAGCCTATATTTGTTGCATCCTGAAATTGATGAGAATGGTCTTCTGCGTTTAAAAGGGCGAATACAGTTCGCAGATTGTCAAGAATCAGCAAAGCACCCATTAATATTGCCATCAAAGTGCAAATACGTGGAACTTTTAATAATGGATGCACACGAAAGAGTATTTCATTCTGGAGTAGATGCCACACTAACACATCTCCGTGAAAAGTTCTGGATCATTAAAGCACGACAAAGAGTTAAAACGGTTCTTCACAAGTGTTTGATTTGTAAAAGATTCAACGCGCGTCCAGGGGCTCAGGTTGTAGCTCCACTCCCTGCAGATAGAATAATTGAGTCACCACCCTTTGCAGTAACTGGACTCGATTACGCAGGACCCTTTTATTGCAGAGAAAATAATGAAAAACATTATTTGCTTTTATTTACGTGTGCAGTTACGCGCGCGATCCACTTAGAACTGGTACCTTCCATGAACACTGAATCATTTTTATTGGCCTTCCGGCGGTTTATATCTCGACGAGGACTGTGTAATACAATTTATTCTGATAATGCAAAGTCATTTAAACGAGCAGATATTGAGTTGAAAAAAGTATTTAAATGCATTGGTCATCCTTCTGTTCAAGATTTATTTTCACATTACAATATAAATTGGAAATATATTGTAGAAAGAGGTGCATGGTGGGGAGGATTCTGGGAGAGAATGGTAAGAACAATTAAAACAAGCTTAAGAAAAATTGTTGGGCGCTCATCGCTCTCTCTCAATGAACTTGAAACGGTGTTTATTGAGATTGAAGCAATAATTAATTCTCGACCCATTACTTACGTATATGATGATCCCTCAGAACCCTCTCCCCTCACTCCTGCACATTTTTTAGTAGGTAAGCGATTGTTATCCCTCCCTCCAACGAGAATTTCAAAGGATGATTTATTAGGATCTAGAAAATCCACAGTTAAAAAATTTACATCAGCAAAATGTGTTAAATCATTTTTGGAATCGCTGGCGAAAAAATTATCTATTAATGTTAAGATCTGCTCATGTGTGTCAGCAAACTTCAAAAAATAAGGAATTTAAGCCTAATGATGTTGTTTTAATCGAAGATGATCGTTACCCAAGAAATATGTGGTCTTTAGGGAAAATTACTGACATTTTTCATGGCAGGGATAACAAAGTGCGTTCTTGTTCGATCAAAACTACGACAGGAATTATCAGAAGACCTGTTCAACTAATTTACAACTTAGAGCTCACTTGAGCAAATAGACTGTTAAGTTTGTGCACAAAATTTGAAAATTTTAGTAAGCATATTAAAATTTTTTGTTTAAATGTATTTAAAACTGTATTGTGTTAATAATTGTTGTTTATATTTTGACAAGGTAGTCATAGAAGAAATGTTATGTTTATCATTTATGTAGATGAAAACATTAGATGTCCTATCTGGTAAGTTTGTAAACTCTAAGTAGAGTTTAGGTGGGGAGTGTTGCGATTTGCCGTAAGAGGGCGTGTTCCTCACCTATTTAAGCAAGTTGTCTTGTATCTTTTGGCTTATGTTATGTTATGTTAAGCTTATGTTGGTGATGTTATGTTACATCAGTTGAAGGGAGCCGCCAGCCCTCATAATACTGGCAAGAACGAGCACTGCCTCGTTATCTTCATTCTCTTTTAAGTTTTAAATAAAAGTTAGTTTTTAAATTAGTGTTGATTTTTGGAACCACCGATAAAGCTACACAAGTCAAATGTTATAGTATTATACATCAAAGGTATGAACCAAAAAAAGGATATTCACAAGCAGGGGCGGCAAATAGGGGGGGTCAAGAGGGGGCGGTCGCACCCCCAAATTTTTTAAGCAGAATGATAGAAAATGGGTGAATTCAATTTATGTAAATCGGAAATCAATGTTCATTTAAAAAAATCTCGCTGGTTCTCAGTAAATATTTGATGAAACTCGACGCATTCCCAGACTAGAAAAGTGTTTTTCGTTATTTGGATGATGACTTAAATTCATGAAGTATTTTCCGGCCTTTTCAGAACATAGAAAAGTGATAGAGAACCATGGTTAATTTTAACTAAAGAAGACATTTCCTCATTTTGGCTAAATATTTCATACTTGTGTGCCCACTGTAACAATGGCATGTTCAATATGAGTGGCTCGAGCAAAGTGGTGTGGCTGCATGGTTTTCACAAGAAAAGTCCTTGATATTATTCAATAAATTTTATGCTCACTTTTTAAGTGTATATTTATTTGATGAGTGTTTATCTTTTTCTTCTGCTAGAAACACGTTTCAGCTGCTCAATGCATTATATGCTTTCATAGAAACTTCTTAAAAATGCATATGATTATTGAATTAAAAAAAAAACATATCAACAAATATCTTTTATGGCGCTCTATAAGTATACAATCTCGGAGTGACAGAATATGGTCTTCACGAGTTAAAACCATAAAATTATTTCTCTATAACTTCAAAGCAGTGATTTGACGATTGGAAGATTTATTGCAAAACAATTCTTTCAATGGTGAAAAAGCTCATGCCCTTTACCATGTATGACTTTGTTTGAATTTTTATTCAATTTGTTTGTATTGAGGAAAGTTTTTGAAAAATGCTTTACTCTATCAAAACATCTTCAATCCACTACCCTTAATTTTCAGACTATTCAAACCACAGTTCCATCTACAATTGATCTGTGCAGCATACTACCATAGTTCAATCTACAATTGAAACTGAAACTAGATTTTATATAGATGCATATTTCAATCAATCGTGAAACCTTTCAAAAAATTCTTCCTCCGAGCCAATTTTAAAAAGGTGCGAAAAAAAAGTGACGAAAACCCACACACACGATGTAAAGTCAAACATTGTTTTCTTAATATTTTGTATGAAGTAATCAATTCAGTTTCGAATGAAATTAACACAAGATTTGATGATATTTTTTTTCTGTATGGTTGGCTCTATATTATCTGGATTGGATGTTGAAAACAAAAAATAAAATGTTTCAATTTTGAGTAAAATTTTTAGCACAAGGCAAGAAAAATTACAAGCAATATACCGACAGACCGGTTATCACATCCAGAGACTGCAGTTTTGTCCTCGTTATGGACTCATCAGTCTGGAATAGTGAATAACAGAGCTGGATGCAGAAGACATCTCATTGAAGCTGAGAGCGCCTATGAGACTAGATCATTCAGTGATGTAAAATTAAGCCCTTCACAATTTTTGAAGTTGCCTGGGTGATTTTAAGAGCAAGATATAAAAAGTGTTTTCATACATAACTTTGTTACTTCAATTATTTTTTGATTTTTCCTATCAGCTCAGCTAGTAGAGAAAGATTTCTTTGTCTCAGGAGGTTAGAGAATTATTTTCGAAACACAATGGGCAAAAAAAATTTCTATTTAGTTGTATTGGTAAAACAGCACGACACTGGGCACTGACAGATTAGTAACACGATTTCCTGCTCTTCCGAATTCGAAAAATCATGCACTAAAACTTTCCCAAGAGGTATAAAAACTTGAGTATCGAGATGTTTTGTGCGATAACGTATTAGAAAATGAATCAAAATTTTAATTGTTTCCAAACACAAATTTTTATTCATAGTAAACCGATTTTATGACCACTCCCTGTTAGATAATGTGTTTTGTACCACACTGTAGTAATACAAAAAAGGCAATTATAGAAAATATGAAATTTTTATATTATTAAATAGATTTTTGGTGTAAACAAAATTTATAAAAAAATACCTTCGATTTAAAAATAAAAGCAAATAAATCATTTTTTTAAGCAAATAAAACGTTAAAAGCAGAAATATGCAGGAACACTGCAGACACATGTTTTGGCATTACAAGGAATATCTTTTTCAATCCACAAAATGTGAGCTTATGTGTTAAAAATATCCGACAAAAGTCGGATATTTTTGTAGGATGTCTTTACATTCATTAGCTCACTTTATGCACTACTGAAAGAGACCTTCCTTGCAACGCAGAAGCACAGGTCTGCAGGATTTCTGCACATTTGTGTTTTAACACTTTATTTGCTTTAAAAAATTATTTACGTTTGGCAACTAGAACTATACTAGGTTGATATAATTTGTTTTAATTCTAACTTGGTTAATCATACCTTTTATTTATTTGCTTTCTTCTAATTTTAAAAAATAACATTTTTGTAAAATTTTTGACACAAGCAAAAGTGTTTCATGATAACAAAAAGTGATTATTTGAACATGCAAATGAATAGAGAAAATTGGGACTGAGGGATTTTGATAACAGCAATAAAGGATTGATAACATTGACCCCAATCATATAAGGCAGAGACTACTGTACATTTTCTATAATATGATTTCTTACCATTTTTGTCCGGGTCTGCAGCAACATTATTGCTTGTTGAGTATATCCCAAAACTAACTTTCCTGCAGATTTTTCAAACACTAACTAGGTAACAAATCTGTAATAGAAAAAGAAAAATGAATGCAAACAGCAGAACTATCCATAAACTAAACACACACACACAAAAGGGGGTAGGTACTTTACATAAATTAGACAAACATCAAAGTTAGAAATCAATAAAAATCCTACTGGTCCTTCGGACTAGTCAACATGAAAATGTACTAGTCTGCAGACAACATCATTGGTCCGCTTTAAATTTAACCAATAAATATGTCTGTACGTAAAATTATTTACACTTTAGGATTGCATTTATTAAGTAATCTTTACTAATAATGAAACTGAAAGTCTGTATTTGGATCTCTGTCTATTACGCGTATAGCACCTAGACTATTTGGCCGATTTCCATGTAATTCGGCAAACACTTCAAAGCGATTTTTTCAAAATTCGATTTTGTTCTTTTTCTATTCCAATTTTAAGAACATTTTACCAAGCAAATTATCATAACATGGACAAACAATTGCCAACAATATGTGCCAAGGGGTGAGCAAATTAACATAGCAAATTGACGGGGAATTCATCATCCATCATTTGTAAATATACAGGCGAACCAAATGACCTTTTAATTTTCTATGACGTGCAAAGCCGTCCGGGTACCACTAGTTTTAAATATAACTTTCTTATTTTTAACTAATTGATTTAACATTAAATAAAGCACTACATTCAAAAATTTTTGTTTGGCAATAAACATTTAAATTTTAAACAGCCAAGTGTTATGTATGAAAACTAATTTCATTAATCAACCCTTAAAATGGGCTACCAAAAATTTGATAATTTAATTTTGCCATTTTTACTTAGTTTCAAATGCTGAATAAAATGTGGATTATTCATATAAATTATGTACTTGTACATCGATTTGAAAAAAAAAATTCAATGAATGGTTTGGCTAATAATTAGTTCAGGCATCAACTAGGCTTATATGCTTTTGAATTTTTTCTAGCAAAGTGTGATCATAAATTGCCAGGCGCTGGTGGTACCGAGGACCACCGATTTTTTTTTTTTGTGGTCTGATGCAGGTTTCACTTGTCTGGGACCAGTGGACCAGCCATAATTTTGAACGCTGCACATTTTGCACTATTAACAACAAAATGAACTAATTTCATACACAAAATAAGTGAAACTAGAAACATTTTTTAGTGTTCAAAACCTAAAAGCCCTTGCACTGAAATACAAAAACAAAATTTTGAGCAGCAAAGGTAAACACACTTTCAATCGATATCTAATATTTGAACTGAAACACTGACATATGCATTTTAGACCAGAAAAACAACTCCTTTTTTTTCCCAACAATAGTGAAATCCTTTTCCTCATTTAGTAAAAAGGGACCCTTGTCGAAGTGTACCAATAAAGTTATTTCATCCACCCCAGATCAATATAAAATGCATTGGATTAAAATGAAACTGAGAAACTAATTCCTAATCCTAAGTAGAAAGGGGAAGTCTGCAAAAATTATTTGCATCTTAAAATGCTAATCAAGAAAATGCATTTGAACAAAGTACTTCAAAAGAACTTACAGGACCAAAATAGTTTGGAACATAAAACCATCTTAGATGCATAGGAAATAATATTATTTGTACATTATTTGCAAACAAATCTTATGCAAACATTACTTAATAAATTTATCTCTGCCATAAACAATAAAACAAATATCAAAGCAAGTGTATAAATTAAAATCTTAAGGGGTAAGAAAAGAACTGAAATTATTGGGGGCGGGATGCTACCTCAATTTTTAAAAGCTGGAAAATAAAAATAACATGGAATAAGATCAACTTAAGTTCAACACACATTCCAAATACTCAACTCACAATAAGAAGAAATAGCGTTGTAAATAATACAAAAATCAGCCAAAAACTACAGAATCATAGCATTTTATATTTTGTAACTTTGCTTGTAATGTTACTTACTTAAATTGTAGTGCAAAATGATGTTTCAATATGCTGAATCCAACTTATCAATGGCGATGTTTCTTTCACAAAGTTGCCATGCCGTTTGCCGCCATACAAATACAGAATGAAAGTAGCGTCATCATGATCACGTGACATCCGGTTCCGTAAGTGGTCTTGGTTAAAGTTATACAGATTCACGTCGAAATTGGTCAAAAAACGTTTTTCGATGTTTGCAATTTTTTCTATTTTACTACTGATTTCTATACAAATAAGAATATCGCTATATTTTCGTATAATAAAATGACATATTGATTTCAAACGTAAAAATAAGCAGTAAAAACTTCGAGGCATTTCTTTTAGTGATTGTTTCGATATCTACAGCTTCAAAGTTTTTTTTTTCTTTTAATAAACTGCCAATGAAAATATACCAAAGCAAAAGTATATTTATTTTCCTCATTTGATTTAAAACAGCTTAAATATGAAATTTTTAAAAAAATGTCGAAATAAAAACATATTTCGGCACAGAACTATGTTTAGAAAACCATATGGGGATTATTTTATAGATTGATGTCGAAGTATGTCGGTGTCACAATATTTTCTTTCGACATTAAACGACTTTTTTCGACGTTCGCAAAATTTTTCTATTTTTCTCCTAAATTGCGTATTTATAAGAAAATTACGAAATAAACGCTTTTAATTATGGCTAACTATTTTTAAAAAATCGAAACAAGAAGTAAAAACCACTTTTTATATAAAGCCAGTGAAAAAAATATACTTCGACATAGTTCTATATTTTAAAAACTGTATCCGTTATCAATCGGGATTCAAAACGTCGATCTATGTCGGTCCTACGTCGTTCTATATTTTTGTGCTATTAGGGCCTCAAGGTCAGAATCATTAATACCTGGCTCCATTGAAGAAAGCAATAGTTTTCGATTTGGACTCATTGAATACCCCAACTTAAGCAATAGCCCAAAAGGAGTGCTGGTAGCATCTACGCTGGTGGACCTTTCTAAAGATGTAATTCCTGTGCGAGTCGTCAACGTGAGTGAAAGGCCAAGGAATATCCGGAAAGGTGAAGTGCTGGCAACTTGTACTCCAGTAAACTGCATCATTAGAAGAATCAATTCCCACGAGACTGTGTCTTCTGAGTCCTTGACATCGAAGTTAATTGGGAGTGCACCCTTATCGAAAGATCAAAGAACTGCTGCGGAACAATTGGTGGATGACTTCAAGCATCTGTTTTCATCTACATCGGAGGATGTTGGCCGTACGAATTTAACGCAGCATAGGATCTACACTGGAGAACACCCCCCTATTAAACAGCATCCAAGACGACTACCGTTCGCCAAGAAGGAAGAGGTTGAGACCCTCCTGAAAGAGATGAAGGAGAATGATATAATCGAACCTTCATCCAGTCCTTGGGCCTCTCCCATCGTCTTGGTCCGAAAGAAAGATGGCTCCACCAGATTTTGTGTCGATTACCGACGGCTGAATGAAATCACCAAGAAAGACAGCTACCCTCTTCCACGGATAGACGACACCTTGGACACTCTTTCCGGACACAAGTGGTTTTCGACCCTGGACTTGAAGAGCGGCTACTGGCAGGTTGAGATACACCCTGATGACCGAGAAAAGACAGCATTTACAACTGGACAAGGCTTATGGCAGTTTAAAGTGATGCCCTTCGGCCTCTGCAATGCACCAGCTACGTTCGAGCGTCTTATGGAGACAGTGTTAAGAGGACTTTCTTACGAATCCTGTCTGGTCTACTTAGACGATATCATCATCGTGGGACGCAGCTTCGAAGAACATCTGGCAAATCTTAGGAAGGTGCTGCAAAAGCTTAAGGAAGCCAATCTGAAGTTAAGCCCGTCCAAATGTAATTTGTTCCGCCGGGAAGTGAACTACCTTGGTCACATCATCTCTTCTGAGGGTGTGCAAACCGATCCAGAGAAGGTATCTGCGGTCAGGAGTTGGAGTCGTCCCGAAAACATCCATCAGTTGCGAAGTTTCCTGGGGCTCTGCACGTACTACAGGAAGTTTGTGAAGGGTTTTTCCAACATTGCACGACCTTTGCATAAGCTGACGGAGAGCAAGCAAAAGTTTGAATGGTCCAAAGAATGCGAAGATGCATTTCTACGACTGAAGGAGGCTTTAACATCAACGCCTATCCTCGCCTATCCTCAGCCTGAAAAATCCTTCATCCTGGACACTGATGCGAGCAACGAGGGAATTGGAGCTGTTTCATCCCAAGAAATTGACGGAAATGAACATGTCATCGCTTACTGGAGCAAATGCTTATCAAAGTCGGAGCGAAATTACTGCGTCACCAGAAAGGAGTTACTGGCCATAGTGAAAGCTGTAGAACACTTCCATCATTACCTCTACGGCCGAAAATTTCTGCTTCGGACAGATCATGCCTCGTTAACTTGGCTTTTGAACTTCAAAAATCCGGAAGGTCAGATAGCCAGATGGATACAGCGGCTCCAGGAGTATGACATGGAGATCAAGCATCGAAAAGGGTTATCTCACGGTAATGCTGACGCTTTATCAAGGAGACCCTGTCCTGAGAACTGCCACTATTGTTCCCGAATCGAGAAACAGTATGGAACGACTAGCCCTACCGCCTATCAGGTGACAGTGACTCCAATATCATCAGAACCTGATCCATGGAGTGACGACCAAGTTCGAAAAGATCAACTTGAAGACCCCGACATAAAACCAATTTTGGAGTTCATGGAAAGTGACAGTCGGCGACCTAGCTGGCAGGACGTTTCCATCTTCAGTCCTGCAACAAAAAGATACTGGGCTTTATGGAACTCGCTCCATTTACGGAACGGCGTGCTACACCGAAAATGGGAATCTGATGACGGCAAAACGTCTAGGTGGCAGTTACTACTTCCCCGATCAAGGATTTTAGATGTTCTGAAAGAAATACATAGTAGTGCGACTGGAGGACATTTTGGTGTAATGAAAACCCTCAATAAAGTTCGGGAGCGCTTCTTCTGGAGCAAGGCGAAGGATGACGTGGAGAAGTGGTGCCATTCTTGTGACGCCTGTTCTGCTCGTAAAGGACCGAAGAAAAGAAGCAGAGGGAAGCTACATCTGTACAACGTTGGAGCTCCTTTCGAACGAATTGGGATCGACATCCTGGGTCCTCTACCAAGAACTGCTGATGGGAACAAATACATTCTTGTTTCCATCGACTACTTCACCAAATGGCCGGAAGCATATCCCATTCCAGATCAAGAGGCTACCACCGTAGCAGAGACTCTAGTCCAACATTGGATCTCGAGATACGGAACACCTTTGCAGATTCATTCCGATCAAGGGAGGAATTTCATCTCTGCTGTGTTTAAGGGCCTATGTCAAATTTTCGGAATTGAGAAAACTAGGACAACACCACTACACCCACAATCGGACGGCATGGTGGAGAGATTTAACCGCACAATCCTGAATAATCTCTCACTTATGGTATCCAGAAATCAACAGGATTGGGACAAGAAGCTACCTTTGTTCCTGCTGGCCTACCGCAGTGCTGTCCATGAGACTACCGGATATGCCCCATCTCAGATGCTCTTCGGACGAGAGCTAAGGCTACCTTGTGATCTCGTCTTCGGTCGTCCTCCGGATGCGCCTGCATCGCCTGAGGAGTACATCCAGGATCTCCAGGCCCGGTTGGAAGACGTTCATAACTTCGCACGAGAGCGAATCAACATCGCGGCGGAGAAGATGAAGACCCGATACGACACAAGGTCTACTGGACATGAATTCAACGAAGGCGACAAGGTTTGGTTATGGAATCCCATCCGACGGAAAGGTCTTTCACCCAAATTGCAGTCGCATTGGGATGGACCCTACAAAGTCGTTAACCGACTAAACGACGTCGTAGTGAGGATCCAAAAATCACCTAATGCAAAACCTAGGGTTGTACATTATGATCGGTTAGCCCCATACTATGGCCATAGTTCATGAGTATTACGTAAACAACCATGGTTGATAACATAAAAGTTGTAGATAATTTTTGCTTTTAATGTTTAGTAATATTTCTTGTTATTATTGTGTTTTCTGTATCTGTTAGTTATTAATTAATGTGTATATTTGTAAACTTGTGATAGAAGTTTGGCACCCTTTCTGGGGATTGTACTGCCCGGGATGTGCAGTCCTTAGGAAGGGGGCAATGTTACAAATTCTGTAAATAGTAATTATTGTAGGGACGTAACCTGTAAATAGTTTCCCGTAATGAATATACAACCCCCTTTTCATTCGGCTAAATTATACGACCCCTATTTTCTTTCTTTTCATTGATAACGGTCTACTACTTTACAGAAGCGTGTGGAATATTTGAGAAATTTCTTTTCGGTGTATTTAAGCCGTTAGCGATGGATAAACAGTTAGTTTCGATTCAGATTTCGAACTGAGTGTGTGTATTAGCTCTGTTTATAGCGAGGCATTTCGCTGTGTTGTTTTCGTATTTGGAAGTAAATACGTGTGTAAACGTTGAGTTTACGGTGTTGCGTGATAATTGCTTAATTGCTGATGAATAATTTTGCAGTTGTTGACGATCTTTCCTGTACATAGTGTAAATAAATTTCCTGTGCTTTTATCAAGAACTGTGTCTTCATTTCAAGAAAGTGGAAGTCGCACCGAATCCGTTACACATTTTAGTACAACTAAGTTTATTAGCAGTTTTAAATATTAAAGTTCCTCTGTCAAACCTGTAAGATATTTTTTTCTACATTCCTTTACTACAAACAAATACCATACACAAGAAACCAAGTTTTACTTATTGTAAAATAACAAATTTTGATTTTTTGCATATTGAAGAACTCTGGTGAAATTATGTAGCTCAAGCTCATCCACGTAATCATTGTTTGAAATAGTTAGCTTTCCTTCAACTTTTTAAAATATCAGTTCTGGTTAATATGAATCTAACTAAATTGCTTTAATGAAGTAATTTATGGGTTTTTTACGAAACATTCCTTTTGATTTACATATTGGTGTTTTTTCAAATCTGTTACTACAATCTTCTCAACAAAACAATGTTTGAATAAATGTTTATAAGTTCACATGCTAAAAGAAACTAATATAACATGTATAAATGAAAAAAATCCCCCCAGAGTACATAATTCCCTGTTACTTTAAAATATCTGTGAACTATTTTTGTTCTCATATTCTGTCATTTCTGCATCTCATAATCTAGAAATTATATATCAGGCAAATGGTGAAAACATGTATTCATTTTTATCTCGAATGAAATACAGTAAAACCTCAAATTAACTATTGTCAAGGGACTGGAAAAAGTTATCATTAAATCGAAGAGCATAGACGTTCAATGCAGTCAGATCCGGAACAGTGAAATGTATAAATAAAATTAGGAAATTGTTAAATCAAAGTTATACTGTATTGCTTCAATGTTGAATTTCGTACGTGAAAACTTAACTTGAATTAAATGTTGACATTCCGATGCAGACCTACCTTTATATGCTCCTTTAAGTAGTACGCAGCAGCTTCTACATTTCAAAACAACATTCTATGTAATTAAAAAAGATGTAATGTCAACAAAATTACACTATAAAATATTTTTATTGACAAATATTTTTAAAATATACAGTATAAAAAAACATCACAATTCTTCTAAAAGTGATGAGGACAAAACATCTCCATTCCTTTTTTTTCTCATCATTTCAAGCTTCGATGTACCGTAACTAATTTTCAACTGCAACTTCCATAGCAGAATCTGTTGCGGGGAGCCTAATACTTGATTATTCCTATTTTGAGCAAAAACTAAGAAAAATGTAATTTTAAAAAATACATATTAAAAATAAATATGCTTGGAATTTACCTATTTTCTCTGAACACATCCCTTTTTTCTGATTATTGTTCTTAAGAACAGTCAAGTAAACTTTTCAATTCAGAAAATAAGATTAAATAGTATAATGATGGATGATAATGTACAAAGCATGTGTTTTGCTATTTATAATGATTAAATTATGAGATATACTTACCTTACGTGCTTGAGCAGGATACAGCTCGGAAAATATAGACCTCACAGAGATGAAACATGAAAGAGATACTACGTCAGTTAAACTAGTGCCTCTTACATGTCCTTCCCTGTGTGTTTTGCCGGGGTCTTCCTTCCTTTCTTTCCTAAACTAAAACAGACAAATATTTTGATGTGAATCAATTGCATAGCATTGGTAATAGCTTCAAAAATATCACTATACCGAGTACTTAGTGCATACTCGGCATGGTGTTCATGAGGCAATGGTTTGAAGTATGTCTGACTTTCAGTACACTGCCAAGTTGAGTACTCACCTAAAGCGCTATTTGGTATGGCACTTGTGAAATCAATTAGGAACATCAATTACGCAAAACGTGAATTTTGAAAACTTGAAAGCACCACTGTTATTATAATTCATATTCCAACTTTATAAAATTTACAGCATTCAGATGTTTTTAAACATCTCTAATTTCAATAAAATAGCATCCTGAAAACCTGGCACCAGCCATAGAAACAAGAAATGAAATCTAGGTATTATAATGGCGCCTAGTATATGTTTCTAGTCATCAAAACAAACAACCTCAGCCATTTTTAATGAATCAACTATATGTCCCAAATAGAAAGCTCACTGTCAATAACTTCTCCTGTATACTGCACACTACCAATAGTAGTGATGGGCATAATCAAGAACTTTTGATAATCGAGATCTCGGTAATCGAGTACTTCTGATAATCGATGTGATTGATAATTGAGACCTTTCCAAATCGAGAACTCGAGCAATTGATAAGAAACCTTTTAAAATCGATAATTCGAGTGATTGATACGAGAGCTTTTGGAATCGAGAAGTCAAGATGTGTCAATCGAGAACTTGAGCTGTGATAATTGAGTTCTCAAGGGATCTTGAATAATGGAGTGATTTGATTATGAGAACTATATTATGCCCATCACTAACCACTAGCATATTTCTAACATGCACAGAAAAAAATGGTTTTTTAAAAACAAAATTCGTAGCATTTGAAAGTTACTTCTACAAATTTTCTCCTTCAATCACTGGTCCTAGTCAGAGTCAGGAAAGAAAAGCTTTATTGAAATCCAAAATGGATTCAAATTCGCCACCTAAGAGTTTGAAAACTAGGCATTGAATCAAAAATTTTCAGTCGCAAAATGTGACTGATGACTGCTTATTTTTAACACTGTGGTACTTGGTAAGCCAACAAAAAAAAAAAAAAAAGAAAAGAAAAGAAAGGAAAACTGGACCACATTCCAGCAAGATGAAAAAACTTGGACGCCCCGTTAAACTTTTGGATAGGTGAAATTCTTAATTTGCCAAAAAGGAATTTCAAACTTTGCTGACTTATAACATACGGTTATACACACATGCATACATTAATAATGAAAATCTTTATTCAGATTCAGGCAATCAATAATGGAAATAATGTCGTTATATTTGCCAAATAACCAAACATATGCTGAAAAAACGCATAACTTCCCATCAGGGTTCCCCTACTTGCACGAAAAACTTTTAATGCCTACCCAATAACCCAGCATTTTAGAGCTACACCACTTCTTGGTCCCGCAGAGTTTTCTGGATTCGACTGTAATATCATTAAAGTGCAACAATCAGAAAATCAAACAAAATCATGATTAATACGGAGAGGTTTAATTAGAAGTATGAAATAAATACATTAGTTATTATAGGTAAAGTATATAAAACAAAAAATTCTAACACATTTGATAACATAACTACAGGAAGAAACCAATAAAAGTACACATCGGACTAGTGTAAATGATGATACGTAGGATATCAGACATAATATGAATGGCAAGACGAAGGGTTTTTCGGTTTTTATCACAACACAACGACAGAATTTTCAATTCTTACAAATCAAAAGAATTGATACAATTTAAAGAAAAGATTCAGACTCTTTGATATTTGAATACACATTGAGAGAAAACTCGAATTTGTGGAAATTGAGTTTGCTTTATCTTTTTAATGCAAACCTAATTTTGAGCAATGTATGCATTTGAACAATTTAATTAAAAGGATATCCTTTTTTTTTTTTTTTTTTGGAGAAATTTGAGCATAATACAAATTATTAAATTGGACATTCGGATACGTTGACACTTATAAAATTAAACTCAATTTTAAGTTTTAGCATCCCATTTTTCATCACAGTTATATAAGAGTTTAAATATAATTTACTAGCAAAGTAACACAACAAAGCAACACAAGCATAGAAAACAAAGTACCTAGCCTAGTTGTACATAGATTTTTAACATTTAACAAATAGCAACGAATGAAAGATTGAAGAAATGCAGACCAACCGTACACGCACAGAATCAAAGTTGAAAAACAAATTAACACCTGTGGAAATCAAGAAATGAATATCACCTTCACTATCAATTTAATCTTGCGTAAAGAAAAAAAAGTCAGCAGACTTGAATCTCCGCATCGTCACAAGCGATCTTGAAAAAAATCAACAAAGTTTAGAAATAGAAGAAGTTAGAGTTTTCTCAGTTCACACAACTCGATTTTTTTAAAAAGTATAAAATAATTTCGCCGCAGAATTCAGAATACAAACAAATCCGGTCAGATCTAAAAGTCAAATATCTTGAAGTCATCCTAAAAGTAGACATTCGTGGATATTTATAATGCAACGTACGGGATATTGATTAGTTATCTATAAGATATCCTAATATCTATATCTAAAACATGTTACTGCCTAGATCTCTGGAATACATGCACAAATCCATATCCATGATTTGGAGATACCTGGATATCCTTAGGATGTCCAAATATCTATGTCCATGATTTGGAGATACCATGATATCCTTAGGATGTCCACATATCTATATCAATGATTTAGACATTTTTGGACATTGTTCAGATGTCTAAGAAATCTAAAAGACGTCTGGACATGTTATAGACCTGTTTAGATGTCTTTGAGATATTTGTGGTTGTCTGGGAGTATTTGTATAATATTGCTAATTTTGATGTCGGCGAAATGGAAAATCAAACTTTAGAAACAATTCCCCAGAAATTACCAGTATTTGTACTGTTTTGTAATTAGTAAATCAATATCAAATTTCAATAAAGAAAAATAAATTTTCTTACAAATTGAATTCAATTGAAATTGAATATTGACAGTAGGTAATAAATAAAGAATTTAGGGAAAACAAGGGGAGGAGGATTTTATATCAAAAGAAGACAAAAAAAAATTACCTACGTCAGTGGCGTACCCAGCATGGGTGACACCCGGGGCAATAATTTGTGATGTCACCCCCCCCCCAAAACGCAAAAAAAAAGGGATTGTATATTCTGTGTAAGTTTGAAATTCATACAACTTTCAGAAACAACTAGTACTTTTGTGAAAAAACTAAATTTTAAGTCGGATAATGTACAAAAGAATAATAAAATTTATAAACGCTTTTTACATAAAATTTCCCCTAGACGCATTTGTGCAGGCCGTCGAGCGGTCAAAAAAATAAGAGGGAGTAGGAAATTCCTAGCCCCTTAATTATTTCAAATGCATTATATCTTGAAAATTTTGGAGTGCCCCCGATTCCCCCCCCCACTCTTACCTTAGTTCCTAAATGATGGGTTTGGTTACTGGAATCAATGGAAGTTATCAACCTTAGCCTAATGCATTTTCATTCACAAACATTTTTGACATTGAAAAAGGAGCTCTTAACACGAGTCTTCCGAAACACGTGTCTGCAATTTAATTCAGATGTTTGTGCATTATAATGTTGTTATTAGTTGAATTAAGCATTTTAAGCTTTGAAAACTTGTTGTAAAGCGAAAAATTTTGCATATATACCTGTTTTATGTTTGCAGTTATAACCCCCCCCCCCCTGCACCATTTTTGGGGTTGGCCACATCCTAATTCGTTTTCCTCGTGCCAATACCTATCAGAAAAACCAACTGCCGTAATTTTATCACAAAAATTCCACGGACAACCACTTTTTCACCCCCCCCCCTTCACTATGTTCAAGGTTCCTAACATTCTAATTTGTTTTCTGCTTGCCAATACATTTCAGAAAAACTAACTCCCGTTTTTATGTCACAAAAGTTTAACGGAAAACCACTTGTCCCCAGCGCGGTTTTAACCCCCTTCCCTCCCCTTCACAATGTTCAAGGTTTGTAACATTCTAATTTGTTTTCTGCTTGCCAATACCTTTCTGAAAAACTAACTCCCTTTTTTGTGTCACAAAAATTTAACGGAAAACCAGTTGGCCCCCAGCGCAGTTTTAACCCCCCTCCCTCCCCTTCACTATGTTCAAGGTTCGTAACATTCTAATTTGTTTTCTGCTTGCCAATACCTTTCAAAAAAACTAACTCCCATTTTTGTGTCACAAAAATTTAACGGAAAACCACTTGCTCCCCCCCCCAGCGCAGTTTTAATCCCCCTCCCTCTCCTTCACTATGTTCAAGGTTCGTAACATTGTAATTTGTTTTCTGCTTGCCAATACATTTCAGAAAAACTAACTCCCATTTTCGTGTCAGAAAAATTTAACGGAAAACCACTCCCCCCCCCCCCAGTGCAGTTTTATTCCCCCCCTGCACCATCTCCAAGTTTGGCATAATCCCAATTCGTTTTCCTCGAGCCAATACCTTTCAGAAAGATAAACTCCCAAATTGTATCACAAAAATCGCTCAATCTCGCTCCGCAGATAAGCGCCCGAAAAGTCACTTTTCCCCTTCTTTTGGCGATTGGAATTGCTACTTGCGAGAATTTCCTTTCGAGACCGCTTTTTTCCCTATAGCGCCATCTAGTGAGGCGATCAGAACTAATCTCGCAAGGTGAATTTCGAGCTTGGAATAAGCATCCAGTTATGACGTTGCACTGCTATTTTTCAGGTGATTCGGTAGAGTAGAATAGGGACTCTACGGTAGATCAGCTGTGTTTCCGAACGCTCATGGATACAGTACACCACAGGGATGTTCGAATAAAGCAACCTGCTAACCGGAAGGTTGATTTAATGACGCTAGCGGATTATTTTATGACGTCGGCGGTAAGTATAATTAGAATGTTGGGGCCGTGGTAGCCCGATCGGTAAGTGCCGATTTACACGATTCCCGCTTTCGGACATGTGACGTCATTTTGAGCTCGAAAACCAGTTTTCGCGCCTCCAAAACCTGCCTGACTTCGTCGGGAATGGGTTGTGGATCGTCCACAACTCCAAGTCAGAAAAGCGAAGTCCGACGTGCGATGATTGGCTATTGATGTCACATACTTTCGTTTCTATAGTAACAATAAACCTTCTAAAATCAGGGAAAAGGTAGCCATCTTTGTGTCTACGGCAATGGTTTTGATGAAGTGAATTTCAAAGTGTAACTTCGAAATTGAACAAAGCTACGTAAATCATTGATAATCGCGCGAAACGAATGAGCCTCTTTTTTATGAAGGACCATCATGCACTGGAAAAAAAAGCGATTTTAAACATGCTAGGAACTGCAGCGTAGCATCTATACGAATTAGCTGGGTATTTCTTATCGGCAGGATCATTTCTGTATATTCTGTCATAAGAATTATCTTGCTGGCAAAAAGAAGATATTATTGTATTATTCTTGCTTATGGAGGCAATGAGAAGATTTACTAGATTTTCAATGTTACACCCCGAAACCTTTTCAAGTAAGTACCATTGTGATTGTTTATCATACAAATACTTTGTGATATTACTTACACATAGTATGTAATAAAAATAATGACATTGTTTTCATTAGTAGCTAGAAGTGTTTAAACAATGTTTTACGCAATATTGTAATAGCTTCATTTCATAACAAATGAAGAAATCTTTAAATAATTATCAACCAAATGTTGTAAAGTCACTTTTTTCTTTGCAACTTCCAAGTAGGTACATATTCTCAATTATGGGACCGCTTATAGTTCAATGGATTCTTTTAAATTTGCTGTGTTTTATTCTAGGGCATAATTGTACGTAACTTATTTTGGGACATAATACTATATGTACTAGTTATTGTAAAAAAAATATTCACGACAAATTGTTATGTGCTGAATCAGTTCATGATTTGGCTGGGCTGAAGCTCTGTTCCACTCCTATTTTTAATCAATAATTGTACTTAATGATGAAACAACAACAAATTTTGGCAAAATATTCAGTATTCAGCTGAAGATAAGGAATGAATTTTAACTTAATGTTCAGTATTCAGTGCATCCCTAGTTTTTGGTTTATGCGGTCTTTTAAAAAAAATTCGAATTTACGGAAAAAAGACACAGGTATAAATTTTACATTTAATGATAATGATAAAAATAAATACAATGTGTACAAGTTAATTACAACTTTTTTCTTTAATTTCCTGATAAATATTTTCCATGAGCATTCAACAGGAGTTGAAAAGAAAGTTATTACTCATTTGATGGCTTCATAATAAGAATATTGAATGCAAAAACTTTGCTCGATATCTTTCTTTCCAAAGCTACATCAACATTGGAAAAGGATAGGCGTTACTTGCGAGCGCCAAACTAGAGTGAAAGGTGGGTGGACGAAAGAAAAATAATCTCAATGCATGTTACGCATGTTCATTTTAAGCTATATTTATCTGATATTTTTCTGTTCGTATACAGGAGGGGGGATCTTCAAGGTTTTTTTTTTTTTTCTTGCCATCATTGAATACAAAATGATCATCAATATCTTTTATCTGACTAAAATTTCAATGTTAAATAGTTTCTTCTCACATCCCTCACAATTAAACCTCCGGTTTTGCTAATCAACTTAGCTGAGGGTAAAATATTTATCTTCGTGTTTGTTGTTTTTATATTCAATTCCTTTGGTGTTTGCAAGTAGAGGGAGTCCAAAAAAAAAAAACAAAAAACCCTAAAGATACATTTCTGAACATTTCTATAGTGCAGACTGTGTCATGACCTCCCAGTAATTTCCCATGCATAATCACTTCTTTGAACACCAGACAAGGTGGTCGGTAAAACTAGCATTTGTAAAAACCCAACTGGATTTTTAAAGAATCACCTGGATTTTTTCAGGTAACTTTTAAATTTTGGTTTCTTTTAAAATTTAAACTGATTATTTTTCAATTAAATCATGGAAAAAGTTAAATAAATAAACAATAAATGTAAAATCTATATATCTAAACAAAATATGATGTATGTTTGTGACTGTGTGTGTTATGTCCTCTATACAAATCCACAATTAGGGTCAGATTTTTGCCAAATTTGTCACAAAGGTCCTTTGATACTTTTAAGAATTTACATGAGGGGTTTCATCTCACGGTGGACAACCATGGGAGGGGGGGGGGGGTTCCTTTTACAAATACAGTTTATCAAATCTTGTGCAGAGGTTGTGTAAATGCTTAGGAATACACATAGGAGGGTTTTCGTCTACCTATGGGGAGAACGCCCCATAAGAGATTTTCCTTATACAGCTCCATAACTTACAACAGATCTTTGCGAAATTTGGCGTCTTTCCGTGATTTTTAATTTGTGGTAATTCCACTGCTTCATGTTATCATACATAAAAAATACAGTTTGTGCATTTGTATTATTATTTAGATGTGCGTAACATTTATGTACTGTGGACAATAATTTAGGTTAACATTTTAGTTCCGAAAAGTAATGACTTGACCATAATTACTCAATTCCCCTCCCCCTCCCTTTATTTCTTTCACTATTTGTGTATTTAAAAAAAAAAAATTTGGAAGGACTACATATTTGTTTTAGATATTAAATTCAATGCCTCTTGTAACGGTTCCGTGTTTTAGAGCTTTTGATTTCACCGGAAATGATTTCAGTTTCAGGCAGAGTTGGCAAGGTTTTGGACATTATGGTAAAAACCCTGGTTTTTACCGTCCTGTCCAAAACTATATTTTTATAAAAATTGTATTCTGTGAGAAAACATCAAAAACAGAATAAAATGTATCAAAGTAATGTTTTATATTGAACATTTATTCAATGAGAACATTCAACTTATTTATGCAGCTGGTTTTAGTCTAGTTACATGGAAGTTGAATTCTTTATTAAAATTGCAATTTGTATGCATGGGTTATTTATTTATTCATTTTTTATAATAGTAATCAAATTTCCCTATGTTTATGCATGTGTGAAAATAAAAGCAGGGTTGGCAAAGTTTTTACCATTCTGTTCAAAACCCTCGAGTCCTAAAGTGTCGAAAACTATTTTTGAGAAACTCGATTTTGTGAGAAAATATCAAAAACAAAACAAAATGTGTCAAAATTATTTTTTTGACTGTTAAATATATTTATTCAATGTGAACATTCAAGTATAAATACATATGTAACTTATTTATGCAGCTGATTTTAAGATACTTAAGTAAAAATTAAATTCATTGAAAATTTCAATTTGTATGCAAGAGTTTTTTTTTTCCCCATAAACCAAATTTTTCAACATTTATGCATGTGTGCAAAAGAAAGATTTCAAAATATAGCACAATAATTGACATAAATGCAATAAATTACAATTTTGTGTAGTTACAGAATGTATATATTAAAAATATGAACTAAAAAAGAATAACCCAAGTTCTATAAAATAAGTGTTAGTCATCAATTTCTTGTTCTTAAATCTATGATTTAAAAAAAAATTTTCGTTAAAACATCATATAAAAGTTATTTGCAAAAACCATTTTTAAAAAAATAAGCTTTTTTTTTTGCACCTAAATATTTCACATTTAATAACATTCCTTTGTGTTATAAATGGAACTGAAATTAGTTGTCTTGGTAGTGTTGAGAATTTCTTTTCATAACTCTACCAACTGTTACATAAGGAAGTTTTTATGTAATAGTTATTAGCAATTTTTTAAGTAAAAATTTTTTTAAATGAACATTTTGGAGAAAAATATTATCAAATACTCATTAATATCTATATTTATACATTGCGAATATTGCAGTAAATACGAATGATTAAATTACACCCCTTTAGCAGTAGCATAGTTTTGGACATTTTAAGACAGTTTTGGACGGTAAAAACCACCTGTCCTGTCCTAAACCAGTTTCGAACTGTCCAAAACCCAACCCTGGTTTTAGACTTTAAAAAGAAATATCCTCTACTTCATTTTAGAAATCTATTCAGCACTCTGTTGTCATGTTTTGACACATATGAAACTTTGAATAATTATTTACAAATTTGAGATAAGAGAGATATTAAGAGCAGCGACAACTTTGATATTTAAAATATTTTCTTTCTCCAAAAACCCATTTACACATCTAAAGCAGGGCCCAGCACGAAAAATCACACCTGGGTTTTTTCGAGCAGGCATATTTGGAAAAACCCACTATCTCAATAAAGTAGGTTTTTCAAAATTTTGTTTTATTTTGCAACATTTGCTTCAGAAACAAACTAAATATTGATCAATACCAAGTGCAGAAATCGACATCTTGCTTTATGGACAGTAAATCAAATATTAGAAATTTAAGCTGCACATTAGCCGTTTCCCATTTTTAAAAAAAAGAACTTATCAGACTAAAGTAAGCAATAATTATTTCAATCAAATTCCAAGATTTTTTTTTTTTAATTGTTGGGGGAAAATGCTTTGATTAACTGAAACTGGCCATCTTTTTTTTAACAACAGCTCAATGCAAGGTTTCCAAGAGAAAAAGTCATAATTCAAAAGTCAATTCCGATCACCCCTCCCTTATATCCGCCCTTACTCAAAACAACTTCGAGATGAAGTGATACATAACTAATTCCTGCTCAAAGGTAAAAACGTACACTGTGTTCCAAAATTAAATATATACATTGCTTTCCTTTTGATACATTAAATAAATGCCAAACGCATTTTTTCAATACTGCATTTGTCTATAAAACCTCACCCCAGGAGTTAACTAGAATTTTCTTGAACGTTAATGCATAAAGGCGCTCAAAAGACATTTGCACGACGGCCCCGATCAGGCTTGGTGCGGGCCTGCAAACACATAGATTTGTACATGTGTTAAATGTAGCCTTCCCCCCCCCCCCACACCAAAAAAAATTATTTCAGCACCACTGTTATTATTATTCCACAATAACATGCAAAGCAGTTCTAAAAAAATATACTTTTGATACATCACTACAAGCATTTTATTATACAGTGAAACCTCTCCGAGAAGCCACCCCTTCGTTCAATGAAAATGGGGACACAGAAGGGGTGGCCATTCTTAACAGTTTTCATTATTGAACTCGAGCTGTACTACGAATTATATAATTCAACACTTTTTAATGATGTTCCAAGAAAATAAAGGGGTCAACATACACAGGCTTCACTGTATCACTAAATGAAAAAATGCTCCTCATCGAGTTCTGAAAATGTAATAGCAATAACACAGCAAAAATTATCAACTGTTGTTTTCCGAGCGGCTATCAGAAAGGAAAACTTTTGAACACTGAGGACAGTGGTGTTCCCATAGGGTATATTCCATATACGCCGTATACTCTCAAATATTTTTTAGACATATAGCGTATACCCTCGAGTTTCAAAAATTTTCATATAAAGACATATTACGTATATCGTCGCCTCAATGCAACACTAAGCTATTCTACTGTTGCTCTGAGGCAATGATATGATCGCATACACATATTGTGTGTAATGGATTACTGGGAGTATACCCTCAGAAAAACAGATGGGAACACCACTGATTGAGAATAATTTGCAGCAAGCCAAAAACCTCATTTTTGAAATAGATTAAAAAAAGCAAATAAATAAATGTATGTTTCAGTATTTTAAAAATTATTTTATTTATGAAATCCTTGTGCAATTTCAACTTTTCATGCATACAACAGCAGCATGGTGTGATAAGATCCTAGAACATAGACCATTCTATTTTTTAAATTAATCTTTGAATTTCAGGAGAAGGGGGGGGGGGGTCGCGGGAGGGAATGCCTGTTTGATGAACCCAGAATATCTTCTATTTATTTTTTTAGCTTGGCATAATTGTGCACATGTTATAAATTGAATATGCACAGAGATTTAAAAAAAAATAATAAAAATAAAAAAAAAAACAGCGGTAAACCGCGAAACACGGGAAAGCACTGCTTGGCAAATTCAGAATTTTTCACTTCTATTTTTTAGTGTGGCTCAATAAAAAAGATTAAAAAATAAATCACCGCTATCCAAGACATGTTTTCTAAATAAAAAAAAAACCTTCAACATTTACGGAAAACACTTCATTTCTTTAACAATTAAAAAAAGAATAATAGGAAAAATAACAGAAGATTCAACTGAAACAAATATAAACAAACAGGAGCAGACCCTTCTCAATGAAGCAGACGCCCTGTCAAAACACCGAACCGGTTACGAAATTTGCATACACTTCCCGCTTTCCGCCTTCGTGTAAATGAGCAACGATTTTCCTCTGACTTGTGACGTCACATGTCTGCCATCCCATGTCCGAAAGCGGGAATCGTGTAAAAGGGGTCTTAGAGTGGTAACCGGTTGATCATAGAACGCTGGGGTTAGTAACCGGTGAGGTTCGTCGAACGCAAGGAATGCTTGCGTTCGCCATGCTCAACTGGTAGCTACCGGTTAATCGATCACGTGACATCTAATGATCACGTGCTTCATATTAATACGGTAACCGGTTGATGATAGAACGCAGCGGTTAGCAACCGGTAACTCAGTGGTCGACCGGTTAGGATCGCCGAACAAAACCAATTACAGTACATTGGCGAAATGAGAAATAAAAACGAGCGCGTTCTATTAAACAGCATGGTAACCTGGATACATTAAAGCAACCCCGAGTAAAATGTAAACAGATTAAATTGTGAGGTAGAAATTGCAATGCGAAATATTGCTGTTTAAAGTTTTAGTTCGTTTTAATTTCACGATTTACTGTTTTTCGTGTTGTGAAATATTTCCGTTTTCGTAGGGTTTCTTCTGAATCTTAATTTACATCTGTATTGTTGTTATGTTTGGAAAATTCTACTTGCTGTAAACATTCGCAATAAACTCACATTGAAAGAGACGCAGAACAGATTTTAACATGGTAGATAATACATGCTGTTTCAAAATGAGTTTCTTTGACTGTTGATTTTTTTTTATGTTCTTGAGAATAGTAACTGAAATACGATTTGAGTGTGCTTCTCTTATGTTGTTGATGTTTTAATTTATTGGTTTTCTCTGAACAATGTTGAATATTTTGGTTAGTTCATCAAGTTTTTTAACGATAAAAATGTCGTGAGAAAATCTGTATAAAATACTACCATTTAATGATCTAAGAAATACATTTTATCTCAGGAAAGAATAATATAATCCTTTTCATTTACTTTGTAATTTCACCTTCATCTGTCTCAGTTTTTAGTTTTATAAAAAAAAAAAAAAAAGGGGGAATGGATGGGAAGATGTTGAGTCACTGCTCCTATGCTCTGTGGGGCTCGTGAGAATTTGAGCGACCGGTGTCAGCCTTTGCACACTCCCCCCCCCCCCCCATTTCCTAAAAAAAATTGAAATGACACGTTTGGCTACCACCAACTACTCGCAATCAGTAGTCATTGGCCCCAGGAACTGTAAGCTGTTCCATTTCGATTGTTTTATGCTCCGAGCTTGTGTCACTACTTAACTGTACTAAATCATTATAGTCTAATAGGTGTGAGTTCATTTGTATGCTAATAATAATATATTCAGAGCTCTAAAAAAATTTTTTTTGGCCTTGTTAATTTTGCCTGAATGAACTGATAATTGATAACAATTTGCAGATTGCACCAAAATCTTAATTATATTAAAATGTTCCCTATCAAAGGAGTTTACAGCAAATATTGTATAATTGACTTTGAATTCATAGCACCTGTGATAGTTAAGTTAGAGGGGGAGGGGAGCCAAAGTGAGTGCCCTTGGCTAGTGCATTCTTGCACCCTTTGAACTTGTTCGTTTCCGTTTTTTTTCCCTTACATTCATGGCATGTGAAGCAATCCAGAAAACTTGCAGAAGGGGTTGCTATTCATATTTTATTGTAATTAACTCTGAATTTGGAGCACTTTAGAAGTGATTGGTAGTCGGGGGAAAGGGGGGGGGGAGGCTCTTGAGCCAAAGTAAGCATCCTACAACTTGTGAGCCACCCATGTTTTTCTTTTTTAGGTTTAAAGCAATCCATATAAGTTTGCAGAAGGAACTTGCAGTTAATTATTCTGGCATTATAATAAATTTTGAATTCATGGCACTGTGGAAGTGGAAGGAAAATTGGGGGAAGGGCCAGATCTGAAGCCTAAGTGAGCGCAAGATATGGCACGCTTCTCCATGACATTCAATCGTCCTCTCAACTTCATATTTTGTGCAGAATAGGGAGCTGAATAAGATTCAGTGCAAAGGGTTGTGAGAGCCCATGGTGCCCCTACCAATCCTTACGCCCTTATGAATGAAGAACCTTTCAACAGAAGACATTTTGACAAAACCTTCTTCTTTTCAAAGTCAAAGAGTCGGAGTCATTTTTCCTCCAATTACTCAGCCTTGGTTACCACCTGCTTTCTCGACACTAGCTGGCTTATTAGTAATGGCAGATTAAATCAATTAAATTACCTGTCTTATTGGTAAACTTGCTGCTAGTAAGTGTATTTCATTTAATGATAGTTGCTTCGAAATAAAAACTTTTTGCAATTGCTAATTAACAGTGAAATAAGAATCAAACAGATCACAGTGATATGGCATCAAAAAAAAAAATTGAAAAAACTACAAGAAAGGCCCGCATATCTTTCAAGATTCAAGACAGGAACTTAACATTTTGTTTGATTGCTGCTTCCAATTTGAAAGTTAATGATGATTATGAGCAAGATTTGAAGAAAAACATTTTTTTTACACATTTGTCAATTATGCATGTATGAGATCCAGAGACTGCAATTTCATCCTTGTTATGGACTCATCAGTCTGGAATGGTCAATCACCAAGCTGAAGACAGATGTCATCTCATTGAAGCTAAGAGTGCCAACAAACCGGTAACTAAATTTAATTGAGCAAATCACAAGGGTTCACAGCAGTGGTGTGCTTCAACTAAACAATCGAAGGCAATGCATGGGTATAAAGTAGAAAGTTACCGTCCTTAAGACTGGGCTAGAGCAGAACTTCATGCAATATACTGACATCCCAGTCATGATATCCAGAAACTGCAGTTTCATCCTTGTTATGGGCTCATCAGTCTGAAATATTCAAGAACCGAGCTTGAGAGGCAGATACGAGACTCATTCAGCTTGAATGAGATGATTTCCGTATGTAGCCTGTAGTTCTACCTTAGCCCTGGCTAAAAGGTGGTAAACTGCTTTATACCCATGCTTTGCTTTCAATTGACGAGTTGAACTGCACCATTGCTGGGGACTCTCGCTAGTGTGGTTATTTTAATTTAGTTACCAGTCTGTTGGCACTCTAAGCACCAATGAGATGACATCTGCCTCTAGCTTAGTCATTGACTGTTCCAGACTGATGAGTCCATAACAATGACGAAACTGTAGTCTCTGGATGTCATAACCAGGCTGTCGGTATATTGCATATCTACCTTAGCCCTGGATAACTTAATGCTGAATTGTTCCATACATGTTTTTCTACAACAATGTAATTTTCTTTAAAAGTTGGGAGTCACTGTAGACCCCTTGTCAGCTAGGGCTTGCCAGCCCTCCATAAATATATCACTTGGATTCCAAGCTAGGCCCACTATAGTTCGGGCAAACCTAACCTGGGAATATTGTGAAGGCTACGCAAATCCTAATCACAGCATTACAGAGCTGCCGGTTAGGTTTACACCAGGCAGACATGGCCTCTTGTTGACCCCGTCGAAATTTAAACTTCCTATAAGCAGGCCTGTCATTTAGGAGGGTCAATTGCCTCACCCCTAGCTTTGAGAAATTAATGTTACATATAAGGGGTTGTAGTTCCTGCAATAAAATTTGCATTGAGTAAACACCCTCTCCCACCCCTCAAACCCTGGAAAAATTCGAAATGACAAGCCTGCTTATACGAAGTATTAGCAGTTCAGGAATACTAAGAAATTAAGAATTTCTGTACTTATTCATGTCTTGAGCAAACCAATGTGATTTTAGCCAATTGCAATAATTACTGTGAATAAGAAACAATTTCCTTTTCACAGATTATAGGTAGTTCAAGTATTTGGTAAATATTCACTTCAAATGACTTCAGAGTTACCAGAAGATTAGTTTTCAGTGGCTGATTTATGGGTTTAAGAGGTCCATTGAAATATATTTTTGGGGACCACTTTGTCTGTAATTATCATCATAATTGGCTGCATAGCCCATTGCGAGCCTTGGCCTTTTTCCGGAGATCCCGCCAGGCTGTCCTCCTCTTTGTCGTTGACCTCCAGTTTTTGATTTTAATGAAATCAAAATCAGAGTCCACACAGTCGACCTATCTTGTTTTTGGTCTACCCATTGGTCGCTGTCCAAATGGGACCGCACTAAAGATCGTCAACACAGCTCTGTCATTTTCCATTCTTGAGAAATGACCAGCCCATCTCATTGTTTAGTTTGGTAAATTTCAAAATATTGATATTTCTAAAAAGTTTATTAAGTCTTTGTCTATCATAGAACTAAGTAAAAAAAATTAAAAAAAAGGCTGCAATTTTGAATCATCTTTATAGCCTTATGGTCCTGGGAGCCCCTTACAATTGCAACATGGTAGATCTGCCATTCCATCTTTAGAATTTTTTTTTTTTTTTACTTGTCTTGATGCTGTCCTAGATATTTTGGTGTAAACTCAGATTTTTTTAATGCAAAACCAAAATACATCATAGCTTCAGAACAACAGTAACATATCTAATCACAGATATAACACTCAGATATCTTACTGTTGCTTTGCGGGGAGAATATCGGGTTTTTTTTAAAGAAACACAACCGAGATTTTATTAGTATTTAAAATAAATTGATATGATATTCCGTTATCATTCTTTATTTTCAACTTTAACTTTTTAATCACCAGTAAGATTGCAGGAAAGGTAGGAAAAATTCTTAATATTTTTTGACTGTTCCACAACCCAACTAGTTTTTAACTCATAAGTAAAATGCATTTTAATATTTTTCAGAAAAAATATAAGAGGAATATCGTCTGCAATTTGAATTATGCGTAACTTCAACACACAGAAGAATCAAACTGAAGTATATTTCGAATTAAAATACATTGAATCAATACTGAATTAAAAGAAATGTCAAATATATACTAAAAAATTCATATAGTTTTTACATTATATTAGTCAACAAAATAACAACTTTTTAGTAACACTAACAAAATTCGTGGTTGTTTCACAAAATAAGATTGTATGTGACAAAACATAAGTTTCAAGGATTTTAAATATAATACGAGTTAAAATATGAAAGCCATAACGTATGAAGATGAAGCCAAGCTTTCACGACTGCACAAGTAGCATTTGTAAACAAAATTTATAAGTCTCAATACAAAATTTAACTAGCGTAATATCCATACACGACTTGCAACATTTAAAAACTTGATACATATTGTGTTCAAATAATTGTCTAATTAGACCTAGAATATCGTTCAGAGTTTAAAAAATACAGAACTTTATGACAAGCGCGACTATTACAATGAACTTTGTTTTCAAACACTGGTTGCAAGCAGAGGCGCTTGAGCTAAGGCCCCTATAGTGGGGGAGCCGACGCATCCGCCATTTTGGAGCAAACTTGATCCAGTGCTTCGTAGCGATAGCATTGCTGCTGATGTTTACATTTCTTTAGCATGTGTTAAATTGAGTCAAATAGATGGTTGTTCGGCTGTTAATTGCGTAAACAGCTCCGAAAAAGGATTTCAGCTCTTCAGGTTTCCAGCAGATGCAAAAAGAAAATAGAAATGGATAAATAATAGCCCGCGAAGTGACTGGCAGCCTGGAAACGACGGCAACTGTTTCCAAAATTTCGCCAATGCTCACCTTCGCTCTCCGACTCTCTCGTTCCCTGTGTGGCGAATGATTGCCAATAAAGGTAGCTTTCGCTGTTGTACGCTTGCTTTAAAATGGCGGATGCGTCGGCCTCTCCAGTTAGAGGGGCTCTAGCTTGAGCAGAGCATAAGTAGCATTGCGCTCCGCAAAGAGCAGCACTGCGAAATTCTCGCCAACCATTTTGGCAACTTCCGAATTTCGCCAATGCACTGTAATTGAGAGGGTTTCAAAATTCGCTTGCCGGCGCCCAAAGTTCCCGGCGCCTAAAATGCTCGGCGCCCAAAGTTCCCGGCGCCCAAAGTGCTCAGCGCCCAAAGTTTCCGGCGCCCAAAATGCTCGGCGCCCAAAACGCTCGGCGCCCGAAGTGCTCGGCGCCCAATGTTCCCGGCGCCCAATCTTCCCATTTCGGCCAAGGTATGCCTCAAAATTTTCAATGTGAACGTTTTTGGTATTATGTCATGGATGTTGGAATCCTCGTTGGTTTTGGCCTCCTTTGTCACTCCTAAAAGCTCTTCTTCCAATGAGTTCTGAACTGTGTGAGTTGAATAACTTTATATCTAGAAAGAGCTTTGGAACTCGGGAACCGCATCCCAATAAGCAAAATATTTTGCCTCCGTATTGCATTAAGGTTGACATGCAAGAAAAATCATCTTGCATTAATGCTGCCTCAGTATTGTTATGTTACACCATTTATGCTGTCAGGAGGCTGCCACAATATTGACTGACAAGGTGAATGCAGCATAATATCAGGAAAATATCAAGGTAGGTTGCTTTTGTAATCCTGCATACGTA